>NC_092872.1:5332500-5595000 GCF_028372415.1 Notamacropus eugenii | reverse complement strand
GCTGCTCGCTATTCAGCATTTGGCTACAGAAAAAAATTTTTGCTCTCAGAATCATCATTTAAATATAAAGAATTCTTAATTAGATGTAAATATTACTTCGGACATAACCCTAGGTACACCAGCCAACTGTCCTCGTCAGATTTTTTGTTCCTAGTTAGATTTTCTTTTCCTGGAATACATAACATCTAAGTGCTTTTAGGATTTTAGTTGACCTCAGAGTTAGGATATTTGAAATTTTGGTGTTCACATAGCCAACTTAGTGCTGAAATAGTTACCAAGATTCAGTATCTAGTGTTTGGTACTTAGTAGTTCATGGGCAAGGATGATGAGCATTGGCTCAGCCATTACTGTTGAGTATTTTGTTGATAACATAGCACAACTGCACAAAAGCAGCTTGGAAGGATGGCACTCGGAGACTGTAGTTGTCGGTATTAAGAAACCTTTCTTAACTAAATTGTTTACAGCTGTTATATTTGGGGGTCATTACAATTGGAATTGGGAGAACTGTTTATTTGATTTTAGCATATTTCATCTGAAACTTGAAAGAAATACTCCTTTAAAGACAGTGTATATTACTGGCAGTTGGTGATTGGCAGGGACAGTGGTAAGTTGTCATGGTAGATTTTAATTCAGGCAATGTCCTCAGGATTCATTTGCAGATGTTGGTAACTTTGTCTGCGAATTCTAACAGGGTTTTAATTTTCTCTTAATTTATATCAAGCAGTGTCATTTGTTTGGACGCGCATTTGTGCAGAGTTGAGGCATGTACAGCATTTCTTTGAAGGGTATTCAACCTGGAGTATAAAGAATGTAGTTACTAAGCCTCCATTTTATGTAATAATTGTCAGTTATTCCCTTCACACGCAGGTTTCGATTTGTGTGGTATTTATTTGATGTTTTTAAATAACATACTGGTCATTCCATCTTTGAGCTGAGATAATTGATATGGATATGTGCACACACAGAATACTACTTTCCAGATTTAAAGCACTGTGTCTTAGCTATTAATATTTAAACCTGGTTTTTTTTTGTTACCTTTAGTTTTGTATTAAAACTACTTTGTGGATTTCTAGGTTCTTATAGTATCTGTTTGCATGTTCTCTTATTAGGGAGAAACTATTTAACCTGTTGGTACAAATAAAAACCAAAACTCTAGGTTAGTGTAACTGCTCTTATGTAGGACTTTAATTACTTTTGTTTACTTTTTCATTTAGACTCACAGTGACCCTATGAAAAAGTCTGAGTATTAGAAACCTTCTTACAGATGAAGGAACTGAGTCTTAGGTCAGGGCTATTAAGTGGCGGAGCTGCAGTTCAGGTGTTACCTAAATTTCAGGCTCGGCCCTCCTGTGCGTGAAATCAACAAATCTTCGCACTACATTGTTGCCTCCTGAGGGTACAAACTTGCATTCATATCATAAAATACACATTCAGGTGTATCTTCAGGTATATCACACTGGACCCTCTTATCTCTTGATAACTAATCTAATGGACTAAGAGATTGGAGGTTCAGGTCACACCTCTAACAAGTGATAAAACCATGATTCAGACCCAGGTCTTTCTGATTGCAATCTTGTGTTTCCTACTCCAAATATTTTGTCTGTTCTGAACTTTGTCCATGAGTTTATCAAGCTGCTCATGTTGAAATATTTTACAATATATACCTGTATGTCCTATACCCCCTAATGCTGTGTAGATTATAATGAGATAACTGACAGTAACTTACTACATAATTCTAGAATGAACAGGAATTTATTCCATTCAGATGTGATAAAACAATAAATCTACATGATCAACCTTTGTCTTGGAAGGATTAAGGAAAATTCACATAATACACATTCTTCTGAACTTTCTGATCATATGCCCTCTTTGAAGCTTTTGCTAAAAAAAACATTTTTGTTATTTAGTATTTAAATTTAAGTGGTAATTGTTTTATCCAGGAACCCTGAGGGTGTTCTCCCAGTTTGTTTTGTTTATTTTTGTTTGTTTTTTGATTAAAGGGTCCATCCCTTGAGCAACTACTTTAAGAAGCCTATTCATTGAATGGGTGTATCTCACTCAAAGTGAGAATGTTGTAAGACCTTAGGGTCTCCCATTGCTTCCTGGGCCAGTCTCCAGTCATCCTGATGAATATCAGGCCACTGGACTCAGATGCCTCAGGAGAAGAAAGTGAGACTGGTGACCTTGCACGGTCCTCCCTCGCTCAAATCAAAGCCAAGCGCAAGTCATGTCATCATCTTGATGTCATGGTCTTCTTGGAGAACGAAGAACAAACACGACAACAACAGCAAAATCAATTTTGTATATACTTTGAACTGTAGTAACCACTGTATTTTATCTATATAAGAAATAGTGATCCCTTCAGCTTTATTTCAGTAGTTAGTGGGGATTATGGGTTCATATGAGAACTAACTGAACTCAACCCTCAATTTTTTTTTCCAGTGCTGCCTTAACAACTTTAGGAAAAGACTCAAATGCTTCCGATGTGGAGCTGATAAATTTGGTAGGTTTGGTTCAACTGTTTTGAAAACATTCCCATGCTATGTCCTTTATCAGTTATATCTGTATTTAGTCTCAGACACTTCTTCCCCTTGCTCTCAGTTCTGATCAGAATATTTCTTTGGACTTAAAATAGCAGCCCCATTTACTCTGCTAATTTATTATTTGCATTTTAGTGGTAAGCATCAGTGCAGTGGTTGTCTGGATGAACTTTTCATAAATTCCAAATTAGTGTGTTCTGGAATGCAGTCTGGAAGAAGTTAGGTTTAGGCCACTATCTTAACACCAATATCACACACGAAATTGAAAATCGATATGTGGCCTGAATATTAAAAATGCTCATACTACTTTTAAAATTAAAAGAGAACCCATCTTTCATGGTTGGTGGTAAGTGGTGAATTCTTTACCAAACAAGAACTGCTGGCAATTACCAAAGGGAAAATATGTAATTTTGATTACATGAAATTGAAAAGCATTTGCAACACAATGTATCTCTTGATTAGGGTCTCATAGCTGAGTGTGTATATATAAATGTGTATAAAAATACAAGTTTATACACACACATACAACTATAAAACCAAAGGCTAGTCACTGATATATAATAGGTTGATGGACAGGAACAAACCAATCTTAAAAGAAGAATGACAGATTATTAACCATATAAAAGAATGCTCTAAATCACTGATGGGTGCAAACGAAAGCAGTCCTGAGTTCTCTCCTTGTTCTCTTCAAATTGGTAAAGATGGCAAAAGACAGGACTGGCCAGTGCTGGAGGGGCTGTGGAAAGACTGATACATTATTGTTGATGGGACTGTGAATTGGGACTTCTTTCTTTATTTTTCCCACTTCTGTTTCTTATTAAGACTCAGAACAGGAAGTACCGTCTGGAACTACAGAGTCTGTCCAGTCTGTGGATTACTACTGTGATAGTAAGTGAAAGTGCTCCTTATTGGAATTTGACCTCTGGTTGAGGCTTCTTTTATCTCTTTACATTTCTATAATGTAAAATAACCTAAATTGTGGGTTTATTATAGTTTTGTAAGTTTATTCATACAATTTACAGGAATTGTAGTGGGAATATATGTGATACCTTCTGGGAACATCTCAGTGGGTTTGTTTTTTTTTTTTGAGTTATTTCAAATAAAAGGTCGAATTTTGAAGCCATGGTTTTTACTTGTACTTAAACTTGCCTTTATTAGTAATTAAAAATTGATAACATGCATACCATTTGTCTTATCTCCTCAGCTATTATTCTTCGAAATATTGCTCCTCATACTGTAGTAGATTCCATAATGACAGCATTGTCTCCATATGCATCATTAGCTGTCAATAACATTCGTCTTATAAAGGACAAACAGACACAGCAGAACAGAGGATTTGCATTTGTGCAGCTGTCTTCAGCAATGGTGAGAGTAATTTTTAATCTCAGACACTAAATTTTTAAGTGTGATTAATCATTTCAGTGATGCTTTGCAGTTTGGTGATCAGTGCCTTCTTTTTGGAGATCACAGTTTTTAATTACTGTCTTAATTTTGTGTCAATCCGTATAGCCCTAAATTAATGTCCATTTGGTTCTGGCAATTTAAGTGGTCAAAATTTTGTTTCTTAATTCTTTGATTCAAATTGATTTAACCCTTTAGTAACAGCATATTCCTTTTTGTTTTACGGGGAAAGGTGTTGAATCTTAATGGTTTCAAATATACATGTACAATGAACGAGTACAATGAGTACTTCCTCCTTCATAGAACCAGATTTCTTAGATCTTGATGGGGGTAGCAACTATATCTTGTTTCATTACTTATATTCTGTTTTAGGATGCTTCTCAGCTACTGCAGGTGCTACAAAGTCTACATCCTCCTCTGAAAATTGATGGCAAAACAATTGGAGTTGATTTTGCCAAAAGTGCCAGAAAGTGAGTGATTTCGTTGTCCTTATTTAAAATAATCCTATTCTAAATGTATCCTGAGTTTTTTTTCCCCAGTAATTCCTTTTCAAATATACAACAAAACTGTTAATTTTTGAATTAATGTTTGATGTCCTTTCTTACTAAGCCCACGTGAATAAAAGGTTTTTTCGCTCATGGAGCTTATTCCTTCACCTGTCTTTGTAAGTCAGTTTGTGGTTAGTAGAGAACACTTTGCTTCAATTGAGGGTAAAAGGAAGTAGGAAGAATGAAGAAATAACAGTGCATAGAAGTGTAGATTTAGAGCTGGGAGGGACCTGAAAAAGGGATCTACTCCCTTGTTTTACAAATTAGGAAACTAAGGCCAAGAGTTGTGACTTGCCCAGGGTCACATAGTGAAAGGGATCTGAGGTGCTGGTTTTGGTCATAGGTCTTCCTGACTCCAGGACCAACTTTCTATTATACAATGGTACTGTGCACAAAAGATTCTACTTGCTAATCACTAGATTTCCAAAAGTAGACAAGAATAATAGTTATTATAATTGCCACAAATTTACCTGGTCTGTTGACATTTTTCACCCATAGTTGTTTGATTAGTTTTCAAATTGTGGTGTGTCTCTGTATGTATATACATATATATATGTGTATGTAGTTATAAAAGGAGAGAGAGAGGTAGGCAGTATTGTGTTGTCATGAGTGTATAAAGTTCTGACAGATACTTTGATGATCTGGCACTAATAGCAGTTAATAACTTGTGCCTTTACAGTTTACTAATTTTTAGAATAGAAATCAGTATGTGGGAACCATCTCCGATTGCCTCATGTGACTAAGGGGAGAACAAACCTGAGGTAGATATGAGGGGGAAGTACAGTTTTGTTTATGAGATTTGGTCTTCATGGTTTCAGAGATTTGGTTCTCCCAGATGGTAACCGGGTCAGCGCCTTTTCTGTGGCTAGCACAGCCATTGCTGCAGCTCAGTGGTCATCCACGCAGGTACGAAGGTGGGGAGGGTCCTTTGCTCAAGTTTAGTGTTACGGTATTGCCAAGATTTACAGGTAGTGGATTTCCTGTTTTATTTATACCTACCTGCATTGGTTGTGATTGGCATGCTCTCAAAGAAATTATTAGGGAATATTTTCCCAATTACTTCTATCTGAAAATTCCTGATTTTTAAGTGCATTCTCTTTTCTGCTGGAATTTTGCAGTCTCAGAGTGGAGAAGGTGGCAATATAGACTACAATTACCTCCAGCCAGGCCAAGAGGGCTATGCACAGTATGCCCAGGTGAGTAAAATCTTAAGGAATTTAGACTCTTCTGGTCTCCAAAGATCTCACAGGAGTTTGCCAACTTTGCCATTTGCATTTTCTTCAGTATTCACAAGATTATCAGCAGTTTTACCAGCAGCAAGCAGGGGGAGTGGAGAATGATACATCTACTGTACCAGGTATTGCACTTCATTGCATCTTATGCTTAAGCTTTCAGAATTGAGGCAGTCTTACTGGATTCAGATGTTCAAAGATAATCAGGAATCCTTTCTGCCAACCTGTGGGTTCTCATAAAAACACCCATGATTTTAGAGAAAAGTCCAAATTGCATGTGCATTTGCAAAGTTCCAATCCGTCACAGAGTGGGTAGCATTGTTCAGTTTTGAGTGACCAAGTCCGCTTTTCTTGCCTCCTTAGAAATGTTGCTAAATTTTTTCTTACACAACGTAGGAAGAGTATGACTAGTGCTGTGAACACAGTGTAAACTTAAAAGATTTTATTACTTTATGTCTGTAAATAATAATTAAGACAATTAAATCTTTCCTTAACCAGAAGTATGTAAATAATCTCCTTTTTTCTCTTCCTTCCTATTTCCCCAACCTCCCCCCCCCCCCCAAAAAAAAAAAAACTTTTCTGTTTCTAAGAAAATTTAGATGTCAAAAACAGGTTATCTTCTCTGTGTAGTACATGTGCAGTGGGCCGTTAGTGGTAATTAGATAATAGGACTGACATACACTATAGTACAGTGCTGGAAGGAAGGCAGTCTGAGACATCAAAGAGGAATATTATGGAGTGTTTAGCTTATAATTTTGTCCTGAGGTTTCCAGGTAACCTAAGTACGTTGGCCGTCTAACCAACTATTTTTATTATCAGGGGCAGCAGTCACCACTACTTCAGCAGCTGTAGTATCCCAAAGTCCCCAACTGTATAATCAAACCACCAATCCACCTGGCTCTCCGGTAATCTGTAGTTTTAAATATAGAACTGTTTACTGTTATGGAAACTTTTGTTTTGCTGGGCTAATCTTAACCTTTTCTGCTCTGAACCAGAGCTAGAGTAGAGTACATTGTCTTTATGTTTTCGATAGCGAATTTTAAAATGTAATTATTTTAAATAATTCAATGCTCTCAAGACAGTGCCTTTATATTTATGCATGGCTTGATTAAACCTTTAGGGAAAAGTAACTGCTGCTCTTACGTTGTTGAAAATTTGCTTTAGCTTACTGCCATGATTTATCAGAGGAGTATTTTCTTTGGGAAGGCGCATGGATTGCTTTCTTTTAAAAGAGACATTCAAAATAGGAATGACTAAACCTGCTTTCTTTTTCCAGACTGAAGAAGCACAGCCAAGTACTAGCACTAGCACTAGCACGCAAGCACAAACAACTTCTCCTACTGGCGTAGTTCCTGGTACCAAATATGGTAAGCTTAAAATTTTCCTCATTAAGAGGCTTTTTTATACATAGGTGCTGTTTAGATTTAGTGTTACAAGCTCTGTTTGTGTGTACTGAAGCTACCGTGAAGGGAATGTGTGAGCCATGTAGTTAAACTAGAGAATATACTTAACATCTCAGTCATGCACAGAATCACTTTCTTAGCTTGAATTTTTAGCCTGTTTGTTACTGGAAACAAAAATTGTTCTAAATTTTTATCTTTCCAGCTGTTCCTGATACGTCTACCTACCATTATGATGAATCCTCAGGCTATTATTATGATCCAGTTACAGGACTTTATTATGATTCTAACTCTCAGGTAAAATGCAATATCTTCTAATGTATTTTCATTTTAAATCCATTATCTTCACTTAGGTCAATTTATGAGGCATGAAATTAAATATTCTCTGTAGGGGTAAAATCTCAAACATGGTAAGTGGTATTTAGTCCTTTCCATTTAAATTTGCCTTTTTCTATAAACTCAGATTAGTTTATTCCCTTTGAAACCATTTTAAACCTTTTGAAAGATGGTTTAGTAGCTAGTTCAGTCTTAAGTCTTGAAGTGTATGATCTAGCTATTACCATCCTTGTGGAAAGACCAATTTACCAGCTTTGTTTACTCCTGGTAATTCCTGAGGGAGATTTGGTTTTTGGATTTTCAGTGTTTCTAAATGCCAGAAAATCTGAAGAATCAATAGACAGAACAGCCCATCATTCTCACAATTTCCGCTTGTAGTAGATAGTAATAGAGTATAACCATATCAGAATTTGAAATTTACAGCTGATTTGCATTTCTAATTGGTAACGAAGAACAATAGTTAGAAAAGTCTCCAACACAGCTCTTTTAACAACGTCCCTCAATTTTTTTTTTTGTGCCCCCTCCCCCCCAAAAAGAAAACAAAAACATGTTGCACCTAATGAGGTAGAATTCACTATGTGTTTATCTTCCCTTGTGAGGAGCAAGCAAGGTTGGTGTTTAGCAAGATTTATGGACTGTTATGCAAGGTCATGGAGTGTTTTCTGTTGAGTGGCTTGTTACTTCTGACCTGTAGTTAATCTGTTGAAGGAACCCCAAATTTAAGCTTTGTTCTTCCTCCATGTTTAAAAATGAATTTTTGCATGAATGAGATATTCGGTGTAATCTCTAGCTTCATTACGTAGCTCACACATTCCGTTCAGTGCCAGGAACTATATACCAGTCAGGGGAAGCTATTTGTGCTTGCATGCTAGTGCTAGGGCTAGTACTTGCCTGTGTGTCTTCAGTCTAGAAAAGGAACTCTGGTTTAGTCGGGACTCTGTTGTTTATATACAATGATTTAACTTCTCCTTAGGACAGAAGAAACTAAAGGCTTGGTACTGATTTACATTTCCATATTTGCCTCTTGCACTAAATTTGTTAAAAACCAGCCATAATATTGCTGATTTCTGAGCTTATCCTTAACTCTTCCCTGTGTTACCTAGTAGACTCTCCAAATAACCGAGGGTTTTTCATGCAGACTGACAACTCTGCATGTGACAACTACTGTAGATTTTTGCCATCTCTTTTATGACTATCTTCCACAAAGTCACTTATATTGCTGTTTTGGATAATTATTTGATTGAAGTTGTCACTATTGAACAATCGGTATTTCTCCTTTTTAGTACTACTATAATTCCTTGACACAGCAGTATCTTTACTGGGATGGAGAGAAGGAGACCTACGTGCCTGCAGCAGAGTGTGTAGCCCAACAACAGACTGGTTTGCCTTCCACCAAAGAAGGGAAGGAAAAGAAAGAGAAGCCGAAGAGCAAAACAGCACAGCAGGCAAGGCTTGAACTGTAATAATTAAGAGCTGGTGCAGTGTACTGTACATTATCTCATTTAATCCTCAACAGCCTGGGAGGTGGTAAGCCCTGCAGCTGTTATCCCATCTTACAGATGAGGAAACTGGGCCTAACGGGTGGGGTAAGGTGACTTGCCTGAGCTCCCACAGCTAGTTAGTGTCACTTGCAGGATTTTGGACCCAAGTTTGAAATGAGATTTTCTTGATAATCTGCTGTATCAGGATTCTTGACTTGATGTTAAATGGCAGCATTTGGTCATTTTTGCTCTGATTTTTTAAAACTAGCAATGCAGGCAGTGTCTGTTTTATTGACAGCAGGTTCTTATATTTCTTTGGGTTAATATTGTGGCCATTTAAAACAGATTTCCCATGAAGTTTTTATACATCTGTTTTTGAAGATAGGAAGAGCACGCTTAACATCTTACTACTGTGGTTTGCTTTAAAATAATTGAAATTACTGGTAGTATATCCCTGTTCACTTCGAAAGTTTTGAAGTCTCAGAAATGTAGTATTTCCCTTCACGCTCTAATTGTGTATTGTAGATTGTTAATAATAAGCACAATTGGGGATTTTGCTAAAGAGCTTTTGTGGTGAAGAAAGATCTTTAATGACTAATGTGATGCAGAGAACTCCTTTTCAGTCTCATCGATCATTCTGACTTCCAGTGGTATTTCTTACTCTAGATTGCCAAAGACATGGAGCGCTGGGCCAAGAGCTTAAATAAACAGAAAGAAAACTTTAAGAACAGCTTCCAGCCTGTCAGTTCCTTGAGGGAGGAAGAGAGGAGAGAGTCAGCAGCAGCAGATGCCGGCTTTGCTCTCTTTGAGAAGAAGGTAAAGGGGCATTAGCGGACAGCAGTGCTTTCAGGAGAATTAGTCACGCAAAGACTGTGGGCTCATGGATTTTCATCTGTCTTTTAAGGGAGCTTTGGCTGAAAGACAGCAGCTTATCCCAGAGCTGATGAAAAATGGAGAAGAGGAAAATCCACTCAAAGTAAGAAACAGCTTGGCTGCGTTCTGCGCCTCCCGTCTCGGTCTGAAGGAAGTTTACTTTGTGTGTTTGTAGTGATGTATCTGCTAATTGCAAGGTTGTGTTTAATTTTGTGTTGATGTGTCTTGAAACTTGCATGTTTGAATATATTTCACCTTGGATGGTATCATAACATAGGACTGGCGTGTGTTGTGCACAGAAATTAAACAACTCCTTACATTGAGGGCGTTTGTTGTTACACAGAAGAGAATTTTTGTCAGGTTAATCATTTGATAAAGTTTTCATTTTCAGCTGCAAATCAGCTTATGACTTTTTGTATCTTTTATAAAGAGATTATTGAGGGAAAACAGTTGTGCTGACACTTTGCCACACAGTGAGGAAGTGTAAAGTCCTTGCCCTCTCAGATCTAAAATCAAACTGCATAAATATATGAAGAGCTAAGTAACAGTTAAATAGTAACACACAGAGAATGTAAGTACATATTGTCACATTGGTGTCTGAGTTAAGAGAGCTTGTCATGGAGCGACAGTGGTCATTGAGAAGACTGTAAACCTGGCCTTAAAGAATACAGCTGCGCACCTTGATTTAGAATTGGATGGGGCCTTGGAAATCATCCAGTCCAGGCTTTGCTGATGAGGGGCCAAGTGACTGGACTTCTCAGTATTGACCTTCAGGGTTATGAGAAATGCATCTTCCTTAAGAAGGGCATGTTTTAGAGAGGGGTGGCTGTACCCACATCGTGAGCTGTTAGGAGTTGACCCCCAAATTTGGAATAAGTGCACTTACAGTAACATAGCTACTCTTTTTGTCATTTCTTTTCTAGCGTGGACTAGTCGCAGCTTATAGTGGTGATAGTGATAATGAGGAAGAATTGATGGAAAGAATTGAAAGTGAAGAAGAAAAACTGACTGATTGGAAGAAAATGGCTTGTCTACTCTGTAGAAGGCAGTTTCCCAATAAAGATGCTTTGGTTAGACATCAACAACTCTCCGACTTACATAAGGTTTGAGTTTGCTATTTTTTAAAATATATACTACTTAGGTGCTTAATTTTCCTAGTTTGAATGGAAAGGAGTGGCAGCATTACACTGTTATTACTTAGGTTATTTAGAGAATCTGAAAATGACAAACTTTTAAAAAATGTGTTATTAATGTGATTTCAAAAATGATGTCTGAGTTTTTCTTTGTTTGAAATCCAGCAAAACATGGATATCTATAGACGATCTAGACTGTCTGAGCAAGAACTAGAGGCTTTGGAACTAAGAGAGAGAGAGGTGAGTGAAACAGAAGTTACCTGTTCATAACAAGTGTCCGTACTAATTTAAACTTTATTGTCTTTTGGAGGGGAGAAGACAAGGCAGTTGAGGTTAAATGACTTGCCTGAGGTCACACAGCTAGTTTCAAGTCCTGACTCCAGGCCTGGTGTCCTATTCATGCCACCTAGCTGCCCCTCTTAACCTTTATTATAATACTTCATGGTTTGCACAGGACTTGATACATTCTCTCATTTGATCCTCACAACAACCCTTTTAAGCGGAGGCTGAGGCCTTTTGTTGGGCATTTCATAGAGAAGTGTTCATAGTTCAGCTACGGTGTAGTCTTCTGAAATTCCTCTGAGATGATGACTTTGAAATATTTGGATACCTTGCCATATTGTAAGTTTTCTAAAACTTAAAAAAATAGGATTATTGACCTCAGAGAGTTAAATACAACAGACATGTCCTATGAAGAGTTGACCAGTAGCCATAGAAGGTACTGTGTGATTGCCAAATGCTGTTATGATTCAAGTGAGGGTTTGGTCTTTGTGTGTGGGAAAGAGTGTCTGGGAGGACATGGGCTGGAGGAAGGACACCCCCAGATGCCCTGGCTTGCCTGCGTTCTTTACTTTCCATGAGAAGCTAGCGAGCCAGCTGATGGAGTTTGACAATATATTATTAATGATGTAGTTTTTCAGCAGAGGCTTTTTATTTTTGTTTGTTTGCTTTTAGAAAATCACTTAAATCTTACTCTTGTGCAGTTGTTTTTTTTTTAAGAGCCAGGGATGACTACATATTACAGTGACAATGTGGCATTAATAATGTGACATAAGGAAGAAGCCACGTTTAGTATTTTTCAATGGTGAAGAAATGTTGATAGGTTTAAATGAACTCAGTACTACAGTTTAAATGTCTGCTTGGAGAAATCCGGAGGTAGGCTTAGCTGTTTGATGAATGACTGAATTTAGTAGAGATTTCCCACTGCTTTTCTTTTCCCATATATAGATGAAGTACCGAGATCGAGCTGCAGAGAGACGGGAGAAATATGGAATCCCAGAACCTCCAGAACCCAAAAGAAAGAAGCAGTTTGATGCTGGCACTGTGTATGTATCTTGACAATTTCACCACATGTGAAATGAAGATTTTTTTCAGTCTATATAACTTTTTTCCCCCTTTCCCCGTTTTTAGTAATTATGAACAGCCAACTAAGGATGGCATTGACCATAGTAATATTGGCAATAAAATGCTACAGGCCATGGGATGGCGGGAAGGCTCAGGTTTGGGAAGGAAGTGTCAAGGCATCACAGCCCCCATTGAGGTAAGCAATAGTTTGATATTTGGGTTCTGATGAAAGATTTGTTCTAAAAGAATCTTAACAGTCTGCTTGTCCGGTTTTCTCTCCAAATATATCATTGAGGTGATTTATTTCGTAATCTAGTCAGACATCGTGGTCTCACTAAGTAATTTTTAGAGCAAGTAGTTTGTAGGCATTACATGAGCTTCCTGTGATTTTCTTTTCCCATTTCTTAAGCCTAATCTATGATTTAAAACTTCCACTTGAGCATCATCAGATTCCAGTATATCTTAGGTTAGTGTATTTAGAAGTACTGTGTTATTAGCCTTGCCTAATTGGTTTTATTTATACATGGAGTTACTTCAAATTTGGTTATGTAGCTGTGTCCACTGAATTACTATTACTTATTTGGCTTAGAGTGTGGATTTTAAATGGTCATCTTAATAATAAAAGTTTTCTGCAGGTTGCCTAGAAGTAGAAAAGCAATAGAAATTTTCATAGCCAACATTTAGTCCTGCTCAAGCAAGGACTGCTGGCATCAGATTTTTCAAGGCAGATGATACATAAACCTTGCATTGGGAATGCAGTTGTTTGGAATGGGTGCTCTTAGACCCTTCCCAGAATCAGACATTTTCTGACCAGTTACTCTATCCAAGTCCATTGATTTTTGCTGTGGTTTTTTTTCTTTTTAGTCTTCAAAACCTGCCCTCGATATCCACTGAGGAAATTGTTAATTGTCTGGTACATTGACCTTATAAATTTTCATGTTGAATGGTCCTACCAAGGGAATGAGTTTGGGAAGAGGAGGAGACCCACCTGTGCCATGGGAATATGTTTATGTCAAGTGCCAGACATCCTTTTTTGTTTTTCCCTAGGCTCAAGTACGAATGAAGGGAGCTGGCTTGGGAGCAAAAGGCAGCTCCTATGGTGTGTCAACTGCAGATTCTTACAAGGATGCGGTCCGGAAAGCCATGTTTGCTCGGTTCACTGAGATGGAATGAAAAGCATCGCCTTGCTCAGCACCTTTTGTGTACTGATAACTGGCCAAGAACACCACTTCCTTGTGCTAAGCTGACTGTTACAACCTGTATCCTTAGGAGCACTGCTCGTGCTAGTAATGGTTTAGGGCAAACCGTTCTCTTCCCTTGGGGATTTTTCTTCCTCCTCAGAGGTTTTCCCATATGTGTGTTGTATGGGAAATAGCCTTCTTTTGTGTTGAAGGGATCATGGGCAGACTTGGGGGAAACTCCCTGTCTTTTATATCTTATTGTACATTACTGTAACTTACTCTGTCTCGTGTGTGCAGACTGTGTTGTGGTGCACTGCGCCCCTCTGGTTCACTGTAGATGTTGAGAGGTGTTAGGTGTGGACACTGACGTCTCATCTGTTTGGTTGTTGTGCTCTCTCATTTTGGCATAAGCCTTCTGTATATTTTGTATAATATACCTTTGTACATACTTTTTGAAGATTTTCAGTATAGTTGCCAATTCTGGCTCCTTTACAAAAGAAGCATCTGGAAAAATAAGCGCAATGTGTCTTTTTATTCTCACATGGGCGGGTAAAGCACATCTCAACAGGCAGGACAATGAACTGGAGGGTTTTTTAAAGTGCTTTACTGATGGTGGCTTTCAGGTGATGGGGTTTTTCCTATCACCATAGGTGGGTAGCAGTGGTGGATGGGGTTTGGGTTTTTGTCTTCTCTTTCCCACAGTTTCTAGTTTTAAATTCAGAGTTTCCATGAAGTACAGTGGAGAAAGCATTGACCAACCTCTAAGTCTGGGTACCCAAGTTTTGGTGCAGTCTTGTTAACAATTCACGGTGTGGGGCATCAAGTCCCTCTGGCCCCTTCTTCCTTCTCCTCGTTTGTTCTCAGTTCAGGGAGTGTTCATTTGAGGAACGCAGCCCCAGAGAGAGTCCGTGTTGTTAGGGTTTCACAGTCATTTTAAAACAAATGGTCCCTGCTATCAGACCCCAGTGCCTTTGCTAAGGTGTAGTGATGGCATTAACTTGCACATTCCTGACAGACCCAGTCCACTTGCCTCCCTCTTCATCCACTGTCTGCTTTCTCTGTAGAAGAAATTAATGGGAGAGTTCCATTGTTATTTTCCAGACCTGACAGTTAATATCTCTCATCAACTGCTCCTCAGCCATCTTGGGAACTGAATATAGGACATTACCTTGCGGGCAGAGCTCTAGAAGGCGGGCAGGCTGGCAGGCTGGCTCCCCGGGGCTATGTCAGGATGAAGCAAAGGCAGCAGGGAAGTGGTCCTGATCAAGTGAGACTCAGGAAAAGACTGCAGTACTTGGTGGGGAATAGGACATCGTAGAGACTGAAGGAATTTGGTTTTAACCTTTGGAATTGTATTCATAGGGCTCAGAAGAGTACTATTTTTGACTAACGATATGAAATATGCATGTAATTCCCCCAACCCTCAAACTTGTGGAATTTTGGTGCTATGGGGGAGGGGGGTGTTATCACTCAAGAAACATTTTATTTTACCTAATGTGCTACATAATTGGGATACAAAGATAACAAAATGGTTCCCCCAGGAAGTGTGGGTTTTTTCAGAGGAGATATATACATAAGTAAAAAATATGCAAGATAAATTGGTGGGGAGTAGGGTCAGGAAAGGCTTCCATGTATTTGCGAGGAGCAGAGTTTTGAAAGAAATGAATTTTAGGAGGTAAAGGTGAGAAGTGTGAAGGACAGCAAGGAAGGAGGTTTGAACCACAGTAGAGAAACATGTAATGGCTAGGGTTGATGAAAGCCTGTTAGAAGTAAATCTGGGGATGTGATCAGAGTGGGGCTCTAGAACTCTCTCTGGTTGTTGGTAGAATTGAGCCTCAAGGGGATTTTGAATAGGGCCAACATTTGAGTCTGCAGTAAAGATGAGGGCCAAAAGTCTGTGCTGGAGTAACAGAATTGTTGCCACAGGAGATGGTAGAGCAAACTAGCAGTGTGCTGGCAACTGCTGGTGGCCTTCTCCATCCATATCCTGTCTTCCCCAGTCATGTAGATCTCACTCTTGAGACTGTCTAGAGCTCGGAGGGGTGCCGTGTCACAGGCGATGGCATGAGCACCAGGAGGAGTGAGTGCCAGGAAAACACTGGGGGCAAGAAGCTGCAATAGGAACTCAGCTAAGAAGTGTTTTTCTTGGGGGGAGAAAGTGCTCCAGGCATGGAGATTGGAACTGAATGTTCCTGCTGGCAAACACCTGAGTTGCCAGTCACAAGTGGCCTCATTAGACACATCTGATAACATCAGCTTGTGAGGAGGATTCCAGGTGAGTGCACACATAATGGGATCTGGGAAACTCTTAATTATGTGAGCCCAGCTAATCAAAGACTGAAGCTGGAGTCTCCTTTCCCCAGGGGGTTGTTTGAAGGAGCTCAAGCAGCTGAATACTTGGGGGGAGGTGGGGAGGTGAAAAGGCTTGGAAAGCTCAGATGGAGATTGCCTGGTCTCACCACACACACCTAAGGGCATTCTGGTGCCAATTTCATCAAGTAAGAGCCACTAATCTAACCAAGGGCAAACTCCTGCAGTGGCCCAGGGGTGCCTTCGCAAAGCCTAGGACCCCAGCAGGAGAGTTCATCTCCTTCCCAGTTACAGGGCATTGCCCAGTGCCAACCATGGTTTTCCTTTGGGACTAGAACGAAGGAAACAATTATGGGGTTGTTTGAGCAAAAGTAGCTCCCATCACTGATTGAGAACGGTGCTGGGCTATTGCCTAAACTCCAGAGTACAGATTTCCAAGCAGTTCTGTAGTGACTTCATCACCGACTAATAGAGCCAGATGGTGGGAACTCTTTTCTGGACCTAAATCCTGACTGGTCTGGCTCAGACTGACTAGGACCTTAACTTCCTGCTAAGGCCCAGCAGGTGGCACCTGGGATAATGCCCTTGCCACACATAGCATGTACCTCCTGAATTCCCTCAAATCTCTGAAAATGTCCCCTGGAAGAGAACAGCTTCTCAGGCCTAATCCTCAGACTAGCTAGGCAGGGTTAGTCCTATAAAGAGGGGCTCGGGGCTCCTGAGGCCTGCCCCCTGTCCCTGGCCCTTCACATCTAGACCTGCCAGGTGGCAGGAGGACCCTTGGAAAAGCTCACACAAGAGGGGATCCTGGGTTTGGAAGGGGCAACTTCCGAGTCCTTTCTTTCACTGCGATCTCTTGCTGTGGCTGGAATTGGCTGGGTGGGTAGGGTCAGTTGGGGATGTGGATGGGACCTCGGAGCAGCTGTCCTGGCTGCTCTTCAAAGCTCTCTAGCTTCTCGGCCTAACCCTGGATAACTAGGGAGGTCTCAGATAAGCTCCTGGACAGGCAGGGGCTAGTCTGTAGCCCCACAGGACGCCCTGGGCCAAGCCAGCTTGATCCTGGAGGGAAAGGAGCCATCTTGAACAGGTGGAAAGGAAGCCCGTTTCTCAGGACAATCTTGCTCAGAACAGGGATCTGTAACCACTGGACATTGTGGTGCCCCAAGTAAACCACCAGGTGGCAGCACACCATTAATAATTAGTGGCCAGCCTGAAGCGAAATTGGTTGGAGTGGGAAGACTCAGCCTGGGTAAGGCTAATCTGTTTTAAAGAACCTCGGGACTCCGTTTAAAAATTGGCCGTTTTGACACCACTGTGATAGCAAAGGAAGACATACTCTGGACCCTAGTCAGACGTGGAGACTTGCTCTCTATTTCTTAGATTGGGAAACAAAACTCTTGAGGGGAACAAGTTAGCCAACTATAAATGGAACAAAAAAAAATTTGAACTTAGAGGTAAGGGAGGTGGGGTGATGAATCTTGAGCTGAAATTGTGAAGGAGGAAAGGTAATTCACGTTAGAATCTGAGTCTGGCTCTGCTGACCCCCAAGAGGTGCACATTATTGGGGGTAATGAAGGCAGCTTTGTGGGCATTTTCCCAGGTTTGGTGGTTGGATGGATCAGGCTTAGGAGTGGCCTAGGAGGGGTGTGAGAGGAGCACTGGAGATGTGTGCGCACATTAAGTGCTTTGAATCTCTTGGCAATTCTACCTAACTGGAGGGTAAATAATTTCTCCGAGTTTCCCAGCATGGCAGTGCTCAGGGTCGATAAAATGCATTTCCGCATCTTGCTCCCCCCTCACGTGCTGTCTGGCATGACTTGACCTCTCACAATAACATCCTGGCAAAGACATGCATCAGACCTTGAATTTTTCTCTGGAGAGAGAAGAGAAAGGGGAGATGGAAAGAAGAACTAAGGGGCTTGGACCAGCTTGTCCCATGGCTGAAAAACTAATATTAGTATCAGAATCAGAGCAGGGCCTTAACAAAGACTAGAAACACTGAAGGTTAGAATTGGGAGAGCTCACAGAGAGCATCGAGTCCAGACCCACAGAGAGGAAAGGCTCTCCCCAACACCACAGGATCAGGACTCAACCAGTCTCCTGACAAATTGTCCAATGTTCCAGTGTGCCGGAGTGCATCTCAAAACAAACCATGTTGAATTGTACCTCAGGAAAGCTCTTTGGATCGGCATTTGAGACCTTGTGTAATCCAGTCCTTTCTCATACTTTTGTACCTATGATTGAAATCTTTCCCCTCCAACCCTCACCTGCATCTCTTTAAAAAAAATTTTTTTTCCCAGTTGCATGTAAAGACAGTTTTCAACATTTTTTGAAAGATTGTGAGTTCCAATTGTTTTCTCCCTCCCCAAGGGGACAAGCATTCTGATATATGTTATACATGCTGCATCTCTTTCTATGGGAACCCTACCCCTCCTTCAAAGCCAAGCTTAAATGCAGACCTCCATGAAACCTTCCCAGAACCCTCCCCTTCCTCTAGTTTCCTCCTCCCTCTTTGTTCATACCTCTATTGGAGCCCTTATACTCTACTTTGTACCATAGTTGTGTGTTCTGTCACCCGTTAGACTGAATTCTCTGAAGGTGGGCACTAGGGCATAGCCCCCTCATCTTCCCACATACCGGGCACTGGGAAACAGTGGATGAATAAACGTATGTCTGGTATTCTGTGTGTCTGCAAGCCCTAGCTGATGGGTGGGAGAGCAGGGAAGGACCCTTCCTCGCAGAAGGAGGCTTCCAAATGTGTCTTCCCTGTCCTGGAGTCCAACTGAGCTTTGAGTCACCAGGGAAGATCTATGCATGCACCTGTGGCCTGGCCACAGACGGAAGACAGCAGATATGCCAGTCTTCATTGTTCTAGATTACTTTTCACAAAAGGTTCTTGTACCTATTAATGTCTCCATCTGTGAAGACTATTAATTTCCAGACCTCCTCTTAAGAAAAGATAGACAACTCCTGGGACCCCACCTACCTTTCTCCATCCCTGGCCATGCAATGGGGACAGGCATTTTCCTCCTTTCTCCATCTCTAGCCCCCCACTGCCCATCCTGGTGCTGGTACCTCCTTATCACCCCCTGGTGGAATCCAGGACTTGCCTCCCAGCCAGCAGAGGAGCATCCTTATAATCTGCTCCCTTTGGAGAAAGGATTGCTTTAGCTTTTCTTATTAACCTGGGGCTGCCAATACATGGCAGTAGTGCAAAGACTGAATTCTGAGTCAGAAGACCTGGGTGACAATCCCTATTCTGTCACTCTCCAAGGATTTCTCTTAATTTTCCCCTCTGTAAAATGAGGAGTTGGACTTCCTGATTTCTAAGGTTCCTGCTTCCTCTAAATTCATTCCATTTTCCTACAATCTCTGGCATTGGTTCTGTTGTAGCCGGTCTCGTTTTGAGCAGGCTCAGTGGCATATTGGACAATTCCACGTTAGGTATCGTGCACTCTGGGAAGGTGTGTCCACAGCCATCTCCTCCTGCAAGACCCTGAAATGAGGATGATGACTAACATTTCTGTAGCACTTTATGGCTTACCAAGTGCTTTACAAATACCTTATTTGATCCTCACCAACAATCACTGTCCCCACTCTGTTGTCTGTCTTCAGGCTGAGGCTATGTAGGGTCAGCAGAGGAATCCCAGTGCCTCAGCTCCCAGCCCTGCTGCTTCTCTCTGAGGCTGGCCTGCTTACCATCTGGTGCTTGGAGTCACCAATCAATCCCCCTGACAACTCCCCCAAGCAGCATATGGAACACTGCCCTCTGTGGGGGATGGGGGAGAGCCCCATTAGTGGCCCCTGGATCCAGAAGGGTCCAGGTCCAAGAGAAAGTTGCTCTTAGAGGCTGGGCCCAAGGTAGGCCCCTCCTTTTCCTCCCCCCTCCGATCCATGAATCAGGAAAGTTTGGGATCTGCCCCAGGGAGACTCACAGACATTATAGGTGCCAGACATAGCATCATTAAGACCTCGAGTTAGAAGTTCCCTTGGAGACCATCTGTCTGGACCAGCCCCTTCATGGCCCAGAAGAGGGAAGTGCCCTGTCCCAGATTAATCAGGGACAGAAGGACTGATGTGGGCCTGGAACCTGGTCTCAGCTTGTCCTGAAGCTCACCAGTCAAGAGCAGAGCCATGTTCCAGAAGTTTCATAAGAGACAGAGACACTGAGAGAGGGAGGGACAAAACGAGAGAGATGCATACCAAGGAGGAGAGAAATCTGTGTCAGTCATGAGAAGGAGGGGTTGCCCAGCAAGGAAAGGCCTGCAGGGGAGAGATAAGGCTGAGGCCGAGAGGGAGCTGGAATGGGAGGGAGAACAAGGTCTTTCTCCTTGTTCAGGAGATAAGGGAGAGGGAATTGGGTGGTTAATTCAGAGCATTAACCCGACCTTCTCAGGGCAGGTACCAAAACAGTCCCAGACAGAGAAGCTTCTGAGGAAAAAAGGCAGCCAGAGCTGGGAAGCACCCCCTCCCTGAAGCCTATCTCCCTGGGCTTTTCAGCTCCGGCCCCTGACCATCCTTCCCAGGAGCTTCCTATCCCACTTTGTGAGGGCCCACCCCAGAACACCTTGGCACACAGAGGACAATGGTGAGGGATGAGGCTGAAGAAGCCAGAATTGCTCGGACCCAGGATCGCAGTCCCTCTAATCAGAACTCCCTACTAGCTAGGACTGAAGTTCAGAGCTGACTGAAATGTCTGGGTTCCCCTAAAGTTTTAGAGTGAAGCATTTTGTTTCTGGCCCCCAAGGCTGACTCCAGCTTCCAGCCTTTGCCTTCTTCACAAATACTAATGCTATGTTCCTAATGTCTTCAGGGGGAAACTGGCTTGGCCAGGGGTGGGGAGAGGGATTCAGCCCTAGCTGGGCCTTCTAGACCTCAAGGAAATGTTTCATTGGAAGATCAGTCTGACAGAGGACTGGATTTGGAGTCTGGCATCTCATGGGCTCATAGGTTTAGAACAAGAAAGAACCTTAGACTATCTGCTCCCCAAATCCTTATTTTCCCATCGAGAAAACTGAGGCTCAGAGGGATGCAGTAACCAGTAGTAAAATGGTGTTGAGATTTCAGCCAGCTTCTCTGATTCCCAGTCTTTCCACCATATCACCTGCACCTGCTTCCACATCTTACTAGCAGTACTCTGAACCTCAGATACCCCTTTCTGTAAAATGTCAGGGCTGGACTAGATGATCTTTGAATCCCATGTTGGGGTGGAAGGAAAGAGGTAAACCTGAGTTGGAGGACCTTAAGACAGTCAGACTAGATTTACCTCGGTTGAGCACCTACTACGTGCCAAGCTCTGTGCTAAGTGCTGGGAACATAGATACAGAAAAGACAGTCCCTACCTTCAAGGACTTTGCAATGTAATGGGAGAAGATAGCAGCAGAAGCTGAAATTCTGCTGTAGGGAGAAGAAAGTATCCAGTTGTGGTCATGTTGGTGTCCTGTCCAAAGGAGTACAGGCTGTTGGGGAAATGAAGAAATGGTTGGCCTGGGAGCCTTGTCTAAATGGAGGCTTTGGGGAGAGTTCTTTGCTCCTCCTTCTAGCCCTCCAGTCAGAGGGGCAGAGGGTACCGATGAAGTGGGATTACCAACACTGATGCCATCTTGAAGAATGATGAGTTTCCTGATGATGAGGTGGTCTGGGGCCATGGTGAAGTCTAAGGAATGCAAGCTGGTAGGAATGATTTCCAGAGCCAGAGAGTAGTGGGGTGAGGAAGGATAGGATATAGGGCCACAGGGTTTCTCCTGCATCCCCTTCTCTAAGCAGAGTTAAATGAATCTGAATCTGGCACCATCCCAGGAGTGAGGAGAAGGGAGAAGAAGGTTGAGGGTGGTGGGGAAAAAGCCAAGTCATATTTGGGTATCTATTTCAAGGCAGAGAAGAGAAAACTCACAGACTCTGGGGAAGGCTGGGGAGGGGACCAGTCAGTTACTAAGAGCTTGCCCCTTTCCCATCGTCCTGATATAAGGGATGCCTATGTGTACCTGCCATATATGACTTAAGAAAAGTATATGTCTATGTGCATGTGTGTTAAGGCACATTGCTGTGTGTCCTTTATCTGCTTGTGTGTACTTAGAGTGTGGGGTGGGTGTAGGGGGTAGTCTGTGTCAATATCTATGTGTGTGTGGGTGTGGGTATGTGTATGTGTCTGTGTGTGTATGTCTGTGTGTGTATGTGGGTGTGGGTGTGGGGGTGTGGGCGTGTACATGTGCGAATACCCCTGCCTGGCAGACACAATACATCCATGTGTTTGTGTGTGCTCCAGTCTGCCTTCCTGTGTCTGTAGGTACACAACAATGTGTGTGTGTCTGTGTTCTGCAAAGCTCTGAATGTGTGTCACTGGGAAACTGTATGTACAAGGTAGGCCCTGTGTGCTGGGGTTCAGGAGGAAGCTGTTCCTCAGTTTCCCTCTTGGTCTCATTCTCCCTTCAGCTGTTCCCTTGGTGGCTCTGGGGATGGAAGGAAGTAGGGAAGTGCTGGCCACCGAACATCGGAGCTGGGAGGTCACTTACACTTACGTCTAGCCAACGTCGATTTTTATGGATGGCCAGGCTGAGCTGCCAGTCACGAGGGAGCAGGGCTGGGACCCCAGGGCCCTCCCTTCACCAGGCCAGGCTGCTAGCCTAAGGAGGAAGGTCCCAGTGGTCCTGAAGTAACAGACCCTAAATCACTGTCAAGAGCTTCCCCATCCTCTCTTTGGGGTAAAGGGACAGTTATTAGGTAAGACAAACTGGCTTGGTTGTTTTTGTTTTAAAGCAGATTTTGAAGCCACTACAGGCAGGTGGTGTAATGGAAAGAGGTTAGGACTTGAAGTCAGGAGACACAGCCCTTATTGGCTGTGTGACTTTGGTCAACTTTAGTAACAACTGCTCCAACCCCATAATACCCTACCTACCTCACAAGTCATGGCAAAGAAAGTGCTTTGGAAACCTGAAAGTTATGTAAATGAGTAGTTATTATTCAAAGTTATTTGACTTCTAACTTTGGCCCAAAAATGACCTTTAACCTTTGCCTTGGACTGAGACCTAATCCACCAGTCATTTCATAGACCCCCATGGTGGTGGTTATAAAAAAGACTGAATGAGAGAGTGTGAAAGCACCATGGGAGACTGAGGCTGGGGAGGGGATGGGGAGATGCCTTCCAATTCACCATCCCTATTCCATACTCTAAGGAGAAACCAGGCGGCTGAAGTCTCCCACCCTAAGCTCTAAAGGCCCTGACTTTCCTTTTCTCCTCCAAGCCCCACCCCCTCCAGGGTGGAGAGGTCAGGGATTCCGGAATCTCTATATTCTCCGAGCCTCTGGTATGTATGGCTGCCAAGGGGTTAATTCCACTGCTTCTCCTAGGCTCATGTGTGCATAGATGGATTCCAGAAAGGCTTTGGATGAAGGGCCCTTGAAATGCATTTCATCTGCATTAATAAAAGCCAGAAACATCTCTGTGGGAGAGATGAGGAAGTCACTGGGGCTGAGCTCAGTTTCCATTCATAGCCTGGCACAAAGGAGACTTGGGAGCCTTTTCAGGTGCTCCTGGAGAGAAAGGTTCTGCTCTTGAAGAACCCCTCCAGGCTCTGATGGGGGAGGGGGGCACAGCCCCTGCCCTCAGGGAGGCCATGTTCTGGGGGCTCGGGGAGACCTAGCCATTCCCAGGGACCCTAGGGGCTAAAAGTGGGAGACAGGATCCACACGGGAGCACTTGGAGCATTCCACTGGTGAAGCAGCAGCTGTAGTATAAGTGGAAGAACTGCTGGACTTGTTGGACCTGAGTTTTAATCCTACCTTTAATATTCACCAACTCTCCGACCGTGAACAAGACATTTCTGAGTCTGCTTCATCGTCTGTAAAATGGGGATAGCAATACTTGCACCGTGCCAGTGTGAGGAAAGCATCTTGTGAACCCTACAAAACAAATATGAATGGTGAATATCATTATTCTAGCAGCATAGAAGGACAGAGAGAAAGGAACAGCAGGAGGATCACTGGTGTGGAGTGGTCTATCAGGAAAGACTTCCCGGAGATGAGTTTGAGGGGAAGCCTGGAAAAGGGCTAGGAATCATCAGGGTGGTGGGATCTATGGTGATTTGACTGGGAAGAGACCAGGGGTCTAAGGAAATAGAGCTGGCTAGGGTGAAGGTAGCCCATCAGACTGTGTGAAAGGTCTTCCTAGGAGAGAAGACTACCAAAGCCTCCAACACTAATCTAAGGCAATTAGGCTGGAGGATTTAGTAAATGGGGATGTCACAGAATGACCACCATTGGTATACTGGGAAGGTGACCTCAGACTCTTCCCCTCTCTGATCTTCACCAGCCTCCCATGGGGAAATAAGGGAGTTGGACTTGGCGGCTCCTCCTAGCTCACTCACCCAATATGGTGAAGGAGGATGGCCGGAAGAGCTGGGGAGAGACTTAGGGGGCCCGCCATAACTGTCTTCAAGCATTTCTAGGGCTGGCATGTGGAAAAGGCATTAGACTTGCTTTTCTTGGAATGGGTGGGCAGAATTAGAAGCAATAAATGGGGAGTTGCCAAGACGTAGATTTAAGCTCATGAAAAGGAAAAGCTTCCTGATGCTTAGGACTGTTCAGTGGCAGAGCCGGCTGCCTTGGCCAGTGAGCGATGCTCTCACCTGAAATCTTCAAGCAAAGACCCGACTGACCCCTTGTGTTCTTGTTCAGGTGTGAGCTGGGTTAGTGTCCCTTCCAACTCTGAGATTCTTTGTGATTCTCTCATCAGGCTGGACAAAGTCAGGGGCATACAGAGGTGCTGGGGGGTGTGGGGAGGCTTGGGAGGTGGAGCTATCCCAAGAGTCAGTGGATAGCAGAGACTGAGAGGAAAGAGATAAAGGGAGTGATAGACAGAGGGGGAAACCCAGAAGGAAGAGGGAGAGGCAGGGATACAGAAAGGGAAGGGGGGTGGGGAGAGGAAAAGGCAGAGAGGACATAAAGGAGGGAGAGGCATTAAGGAAAGAAACAATGAAGGGGTAAAGGGAGACAGGGAAGGAAAGCCTGTGAGAGGAGAAGAGGTGTGACAAGTGGCTCCACTGGGTCCCTCCCTGGCCTGGGGCATGGCTCCTGCCAGCTGGTAAGAAGGAGGGAGATACCTACAGGGCTGGGTGCCCCCCACCTCCCACCTCAAATAGCTCCTGCGTCACCAACCCCAGCTACCAGCAGAAGAGGAAAAAACACAGGGTATAAAACTATGAATCAGTCAGTCACTTGGGAAAAATCATTCCTTTGTCCTTTCTAGGACCTTCCAGGGGAAGGGGTCTCAGGCCAGGAGTAGCGTATTGATGCAAAGGGACAGCAATGGTCAGGACTGCCTGAACCTGCACACTCCCCCTGTCCTCTCACTCTCCGTAGCACATGTGCATGTGCACACACAGACACACACACAGACACACATATACACATATACACACACACATACACAGACACACACACAGATACACACATACATACACAGACACAGACACACACAGAGATACACACATACGTGCACATACACAGACACACAAAGATACACACACATACACGTACACACACACTTCTTGGGAACTGCACTGGACTCTTGGATTCCGGCCTGAGTGCAGACTCCCAGCTGTAGTTTTCCCCTCTGAGAAGTTTGGATAAGGGTTTCCAGGGTGAGATTAGAGATGGGGAAGAGAACATGATTTTTTACTGCTGCAGCTGCTACCACTACTACCACCACCACCTCTAGCACTACCATCAGTCACCAAGGCTGCTGCCACTACTACCACCACCACCTCTAGCACTACCATCAGTCACCAAGGCTGCTGCCACTACTACCACCACTGTTCCCATTAAAGTTCTTCTGTTTCTTTGTGCAGTCGTCTATAGAGCATTAAATATAACCAGAGGAGAGCAGGATAGTATTGTCGCAGAATTGCTTTTATCTGAACTCCCTCAAATGAAGCAACATAAATATGGAGATGTTTCTATTACTACAGTATAATAATCGAGTTCTATTATATGAATCACTTATAACCACAATTCATTAATTATAATTTATACATACACATAAGGTGTATGTTTCCATGGCACTTTAAGATTTGCCAAATATGTTTAGCAATCCAAACAAGCATCCTGCTGGTTCCGAGTCCCCAGGCCCTATGCTCTTCCTCAGCTGACTCCTGGGCTCAGTTTACCCCTTACAGGCTTCCTTCTCCGCCAGCTGGGCCCTCTCTCCCCCTCCAGCTCCCCAGGCCTCTTTCCTTCTTGTCTCCCACTTTTTGCCGCACCAATCCCTGCAGCTCCCAGGACATCCAGCAAAACAGCCTGCGGGATCAGGAAAGCCCAGGCTGAGCCTGCCTCTGTCAGAGCTGTCAGAGAGAAGAAGAGGGAAGGGAGCTCTCACCGGCCCAGACTCGCAGGCTTGGCCCAGGCTGGGCTGGGCTGCTTCTCCCAGGTCTCAGGTGCCAGCTCTCACACAGACCACCCAGCTCTGGGGGGGATCTGCACCTGAGGCAGGAAAACTTAATCTGAGGTGACAGTGCCTCTTCTCTAGTTTGCTGATAAGATCCAGTGGGGCAGAGGTAGGACTGGGCCTGGGCTAGGGCCTGGGGCAGAGAGAGGACAGCCCTTATAATCTAGTCTGTAACTAAAGAGTTTTACAGAGCCCTGCCATTCAACCCAGTAAGGTAGGGAGTACACAGACTTATTATTGGCTGTTAGTCATTTTCAGTCACATCTGACTTCAAACGACCCCATTTTGGGCTTTCTTGACAAAGATACTGGAGTGGTTTGTCATTTCATTCTCCAGCTCATGGAAACTGAGGCAAACAAGGTTAAGTGACTTGCCTAGGGTCACACAGCTAGCAAGTGTCTGAGGTCAGATTTGAATGTAGAAAGATGAGTCTTCTTGACTCCAGGGTTGGTGTTATATCTACTTTACCACCTAGTTACCCAGTACACAAATTATTATCCCCATTTTACAGAGGAATAAAACAAAAAGGGAAGTGACAGGCCTAGGGTCACACAATTCATAAGCAGCAGAGTCAAATGTGAGCCATATGACTCTAGGGATGGTCCTTTTTAAAGGCATTGAGAGGGGTAGCGAAGTGGCTAGAATGCTAGCCATGGAGTCAAGAGGACACGGGTTCAAATCCAGCCTCAGACACTTACTAGCTTTGTGACTCTGAGCAAGTCACATAGCCTCAATTACCTCCCCCCCCCCAAATAAAGGTGTTGAGTTCTCAGCCTGGGGTTAATGAGGAGACATGGGTGGTGGGGAGAAGGACAGTAAACTAGAAAAGACCATTAGAGTTTGGAAGGTACCCTAGAACAGAGTACACAACATAGACCAAGCTTTGGGAAGTCACAGGACCATCCTGATCCCAAATGTCAGAGGCCATCTGGACCAGTCTTCCTTTTCATGGAGGAGGAAGCCAAAATCCAAGATCATTCCATATTGAGCATCAGACCCAGGATTTGAACCCAAGTAAGTCCTCTTTTCTCTAGTAGGTGAATCTTTGAATATTGAATGTCAGAGCTGGGAGAGGCCCTAGAGATGACCAACAACCCAGAGAGAGGAAGCATGGGCCCGAGATACCCAACCAGGCAAGGCATTCTTGGAGTAAGGTCACCGCTCAGGGGGTCACTGGGAGTGGTTGAGGTGAAGGACTGGACTGAGGGAATTCCTCCAGTGTCCCAGGGAAGGGACCCTTAGCTTGCCTCATTTCATAGCTGCCTGTCTTGGCTAATGAGGTCACTTCTCTAAGCTGGTACCTACCTCCCTCAAGGCATCCCAAAGAACATTGGCTGCCCTAGGAAACCCAGTGGCCCAAAAGTCCTCATTACTCCTGGACTGGTACCTGAGTCAGCAACAGTGGGGGAGGGAGGGAGCTGGCAAACTGGAAAGCAAGGGAGGAGATGGGGGAGGGACTGATAAAAACCTGAGTGAGGCCAGCTCCTCCTGTGCTCCAGGCCTTGGCTCCCACCCCTCCCCCTCCCGGAATACTCTCCCCTTTCCCCCTCCATTTCCCCTCAGCATTGCAGAATTTCAACTGGAAGGGGCTTTCAAAGTCATCCAGGGCTGGCCCTGAATCTTCTCCTCCTTCTGTCTCTCGGGCAGGACCCATGGATTTTCTTCTTTCTCACTTTCAGGGCCAGGATTTGCGGTCAGATAGACCTATGGGCTTCCCTTGGACAAGAAGCAAGTCTGTGTGAGTTGTTCTGTGCGAGGGATCCCAGTCATGCGTCTCTATAAAGCAGGAGGAAAGTCTGGCTTTGTGGTGATGCTATCTGTATTCTCTGGAGAACATACTAGAGCCTAGACCCAGGACACAAAATCAGGATTCGACCACTGGGAGAAACTTCATGGCCCTTAGGCAACAGCAGTGAGTTCAAAGGACAGACCAGGAAGGTTGAGCATCAGAATGAGCTAGCCCATTTCTCTTGCCCTCTCTGTTCAGCCCTGTCCAAAACCACTCCCTCTTCCAAATTGCCCCACTTCCCAGCATTTCCCAGGTGCTGCTTTTACAATGAATGGGTGACCCAAATCCAAAGCAGGGCAGGCCGAAGGTCTATGGGGGCTGCCATCAGATCCTAAAGGGCCCATTTCTTAGATCCCCTTTTCCCAGGGTTCCAAATTTCCAGGCTGCCAAAACCTCAGGCTCCCAGGTTCCCAAGACTTCTATCTGATCAGATAGGAGACAAAGGGCCTGAGTACGGTTTGGGGTTTAACATTCAGCCCATGTCGGTGGGTAATTTACAGTCGTGTGCTGGGCCTGGGGGAGGGGGCCAAATCCGGGACCTGCCACTCAGGCAGGAGAAGGTTTTTGATTTCATATTCTCTCTCTCACCAGCATTTCAATGAAGGAGGTTTCTCTTAAGTGGTCCCGGAGGAGGGAGAGTATAGCCAGGGGATGGGGGTGGGAGGGAGGGTCGCTGGAGGGAAGAGGGTGGGGGGGGGGCTTGTGTGCTCGTGTGAATGAGCATGTGTGTGAGCATATGTGAGCGTGTGGGCTGCATGTGTCTCCTCTGCCTCCCCGCTCCTCCTTCTGACTGCACTCTCTGTCTGTGGCATCAGATCCAATCCATTTCATATTCCCATTAATTTTACCTCGCCAATACTCTTCCCATTCCTGCTGCCACCACCTACCTGGGGGAATGCAAAGGCTTCGTGATGGGGCTTCTCTCCTTTGCTCTCCTTTCCTGCTTTAACCAGTCTAGACCAACCTTTCTGGCGCCTCTACTAAATTTTCTCACTATTCGGCTCCAAAATCATCCCTAGCTCCCATCCCAGGAAAGTTTAAACTGGCATTCAAAGCCCTTCACAATGGAGCACCACTCTTCCTTATTTAATGTTACTCTTTTTCTTGCATTCTATGCTTCAGAAAATTTAACAACTCCTTACCTCACGCTGCCCTGCTAGACATGCTTCGTGCTGTCCTACTTCCATGTCTTTGCTCAGGCTGTGCTCTGTGCCTTCGCTGTCCTTCCTCTCACTTTTCTAATCTTCTAATTTCTGGTCCATTCTTAAAAAAAAAATGTTCATCAGGAAGCCTTCCCTGATCCTTCTCTGTGATGATAACCTTCCCAAAGTGATTCAGTGAAAAGAGGCTTTGAAGTCAGAGGACCTGGGTTTGAATCCTGGCTTTTAACTTCTATTACTTTGAGCAAACCATTTCACTTCTCTAGGGCTCAGTTTCCTCATCTGTAAAATGAGAGGATCGGCTGATACTCTTAGCCCTTTGTCCATGATTTTCTGATCCCTCTGACCACATATACCACTTCACACCTCCATGAATTACTTATCATGCAATATTACTTATTGTAACTATCTATATTCGTGTTTTGTTCTCCAACTAGACCAGCTCCATGAAAACAATGACCCATATCATCTAAACTTTGTCTGTCTCCCAGCAGGGGGTACAAGGCTCTGTATACTGCAAGTGTTTAATAAGTGTATCTTGTATTGTGTAGTAGTGCAGTCTTGCATGTGAATGTGGGTTTGCGTGAGAACCAGTAGTCTCTCTTCAACAATGGAGCTCTTACAGTGCCACTAAACCTCATTAGAAGGTAGGACAAGATCTGGAGTGTGGAGAAAGAGAGGGAATGTGGCATGTGGGAAAGTTCACTGGAGCTGGAGTCAGCCTGAGGTCCAGCTCGGTCATTAACTGCGTGTTTGACTTTGAGTAAGTCATTTCCCCTCTCTTGAGGAATTGGGCAGGATGAGGTAAAGGTTCCTGGGGTTCCTTCATCCCTCAATTCTTTCTACGATAAATAAGAAGGTATCAAACCAATGAGGCCAGAGGTACCAAAGATACAGCCTGGGACCCAACCGGATTAAAACGTAATTGAAAACATTTAACAAAACAAATGAGAACACAGTACAATATAGATAATGTTAATATGCTTTTCAAAGTCAATTAAAGACCTTTCCTAAGGCCCACTGGGATCCTTTGGTCCAGTTCAGTGTCTCTCATCACTGAGTTTGACCCCACTGTTGTAGACAGTCTCCTAATGAACCATCTATCCTCTGAGAGAAAGGGAGAATTGGGGAAGGATTGTGAGGAAGGCAGGCTGATTAGGGGATGATCGGCAGAGCTCATTAGGAGAGTAGCAGAGAGGACAGTTAGGGACAGTCAGAGAGAATGGCTTGTCAGGGGGAAGATGGACAGGCAGGATCGATCGCAGTAGCGCTCAGCTCTTCCTCAACCTTAACCTCCTTCCTTCCAAGTAGGGCTTTGCTGGGAGGGGGAAGTCAGGGTCCTCAGGACCCGGGTCAGCTCCCAGGATGTATCCGTCTGTCCTACCCTCTCCCACCCCCAGAATCCGAAGGCAAACATAGCCGCCCCTCGTCCCTGTTCTCAGGCAGCTGCTTTCATTACAGGCAGGATTTTGCTTTAATCCTCCCGCATCTTTGCTCTCCCGCCTTCCCCCAGTCTGCACCCCCCCCCCCATGCCTCTAGTCACTCGCCCCATTTTCTTGATAAATATTTATGACTCTACATGAAAAGGCAAGATCCATACAGGTCCTAGTCTGGAGCCTTTGTCCCTGCAGCAGAGTGGAAGGGGGAGAGAGGGGAGAGAAGAGGAGGAAAGGGAGGAAGGAGAGGGGGAAGGGACCTCTTCCTTCCCCCAATCACTTCCTTTAGTCCCCTGGCTCCCTATTTTCCCTCTAATGCTCATGGCCAGAGACACTCAGGGAGGGGAGGGGAGAAAAGCAGGGTCTCCAAGCCTAAAGGGATGGAGCCCCTCCTGCTTTCTGAGTTTAGTCTGGGAGGGATGGGAGCTGAGAGTTCCGTCCCATTCCAGTCAGTGAACGAGGCTGGGTCACCTTGGAGAGGGCCAAAAGGCTAGGGCCAGAACCCAGGTGGTGCGATCAGGCCTTTGTCCACTAACAGCACCCAAGTCCTTCAATAATTTCAGTGCCAAGAATAATTTAAAATAGGACGCTGCCAGGTGACAGGCTAAAGGGAAGCTTCTCCCTACTCCCATTCTACAGCCTCCAGAATGGACTGGTGCCTTTGAAGTGCTCGTTCCCCCAGCACTTCTTCCCCCCCCCCAATCAAATTCTGCTTCACACTATGTGCCCCAGGCTCAGTGTGTGGAGTGCTCCCTTGCCTGCAGTGCTATAAAAACCCTTTCTACCACCCCTTATTGTCTCTATCCCCAGGCCTGGGATGATGTGCTCAAGTTAGCCACACTTCGTGGCTCAGTTAGGATCCAGGACCTTTAGCCTGAGCTGAAACCCCTGCAGGGGCGGGGAGGGGGAGACCAGTACAGCCTGGCTTCTATCCCTCGTCCTCTCCACAGCCCTCCAACCCCTAACTTAGGACAAACTCTATCCCAGGAGCAGGATGCAGCCTTTAGAAGAACCTTCCTTAAGACATTTGGTTAGTTAGTTAGAATGTAATAACTAAATAGTAATTGCTTTGCTTTTACCCAGGAACCCTGAGAGTCTCCCCCTCCCAGTTTTTTGTTTTTTGTTTTTTATTAAAGGGGCCATGCCTTGAGTAACCTAAAGAAGCCTATTCATTGAATAGGTGTATCTCACTAAAGTGAGAATGTAAGACCTTAGCCTAAAAGGGCCAGGATCCCCCATGGCATCCTGAGCCATCTCCAGTCGTCCTGATGAATATTAGGCCACTGGGCCCAGATGTCTCAGGAGGAGAAAATGAGGCTGGTGATCTTGCCCAGCCCTCCCTCGCTCAAATCAAAGTCAACTGCAAGTCATGTTGTCATCTTGATGTCATGGTCCTCCTCGAGAATGAAGAAAAAACACAACCAACAACCTTAAGACATAGAGAGTATGGCTAGAGTATGGTTCATCTCAATAAGATCTGAGTTAATGAATTACAAGCTGGTTGGTTGTTGTCCTTCATCTTTAAAGAGGACCAGAATGACATTACCATGATAAAGTGAAATTTTAGTGTCTGACTGTGGCTGATCAGACCAATACAAGCTTGGAATGTTCTGCCACAGGTTGGGCACAGATAGTCCGAGTGAATATCTGGGGTGAATATCCCAAATTTGCGCATCCTGTGTTTCCTTTGTGCTGTCTCAATTCTGCTTTGTTCATAGAGCACAGCACCCTTTCTGATGTGGGCATGCCATGTTGAGTAGTCTTGTGCCAGTGTCTCCCATGTTGCACAGTCAAATCCAAAGTTCTTGGGAGAGACCTTGAGAGTGTCCTTGTATCGCTTCTTCTGGCCACCATGTGATCACCTGCCCCATGCAAGTTCTCCATAAAACAGTCTTTCTGGCAAGCATACATTTTGCATTCGAACAACATGGCCAGCCATCAGAGTTGTGCTCTCTGAAGCATAGTTTGAATACTTGGCAGTTCAGCTTGAGCAGGGACTTTGGTGTCTGGTACCTTATCCTGCCAGGTGATCCTCAGAATCTTCCTAACACAGTTCAAGTGGAAGCGATTCAGTTTCCTGGCATGGTGCTGGTAGGCTGTCCATGTTTCACAGGCATACAATAATGAGATCAGCACCATGGCTCTGTAAACCTTCAGTTTGGTGGTCAGTATAATACCTCCTTTCTCCCAAACTTTTTTTTGGAGCCTCCCAAACACTGAGCTAGCTCTGGCAATGCATGCATCAACCTCACTGTCAATGTGTACATCCCTGAAAAGTACACTACCAAGGTAAGTGAACTTATCCACAGCATTCAAAACTTCTTCATTTGTTGTAACCGATGGTTCCATGTATGGATGGTATGATGATGGCTGATGGAGCACTTGTGTTTTCTTGGTGTTAATTATTAGGCCAAAATTAGCACAGGCGGCAGAGAATTGATCCATACTTTGTTGCATCTCAACTTCAGAGGCTGCACTGAGTGCACAATCATCTGCAAACAGAAAATTGTGCACCAACACTCCCTCCACTCTGGTCTTGGCTTGTAACCTTTTCAAATTGAAGAACTTACTATCAGTATGGTAGTTGACCTTGATGCCGTGTTCATCCTCATTGAAAGCATTTGTCAACATGGCTGAAAAGATCATGCTAAAAAGCATGGGAGCAAGCACATAGCCCTGTTTCGCTCCATTGATGACTGAGAAGGCATGAGAGCTTTGTCCATCATCCACAACTCGGGCAAATGTGCCATCATGAAAATGATGTACAATATTGATGAACTTCTCTGGACAACCAAATTCTGACATAATTTTCCAAAAGACCTCATGACTAACTGTGTCAAAGACCTTGGTCAGATCCACAAACGTTGTGTACAAATCTCTGTTCTGCTCCTGGCATTTCTCCTGGAGTTGTTGGGCAGCAAACACCATGTCGACAGCTCCTTGGCCCTTTCTGAAGCCCCACTGGCTCTCGGGTATATGACCATCTTCCAGGTGAAGGATCAGTCTATTAAGGAGGGCTCTAGCAAGAATTTTGCCAGCAATGACTAAGAGAGAGATCCCCCTGTGATTGTTGCAGGACAATCTATTCCCTTTACCCTTATAGAGATGGACAATGGAGGCATCCTTGAGCCCCTGGGGGATAACTTCCTCTTGCCATATAACCTGGAAAATTTCAGTCAGCTTTTGTATGAGCAATGGTCCCCCTACCTTGTAAATCTCAGCTGGAATGGAATCAGCACCAGGTGCTTTACCACATGAAAGGAGCCTAATGGCCCTCAAAACCTCTTCTTCAGTTGGAAGTTCAGTTAAGGAGGGACTGACTCCAACCTGAGGTAAACGGTCAATGGCCTCAGCATTGATTGATGATGGTCTGTTGAGAACACAATGGAAGTGTTCAGCTCATCTCTCTAGAATCATGTCCTTATCACTAATCAATGTGGCTCCACAAGCACTGAGTAGTTGTGATGCACCATAAGTTTTTGGTCCATAAATAGCTTTCAGGGAATCATAAAAGCGCTTTGGATTGTCACTATCAGCATAAAACTGGATTTCATCTGCCATCTTACTGAGCCAGGAATCCTGCATCTCTCTAAGCTTTGCTTGTACTTTGCTTTTGATATAATTAAATGCTGCCTTTTTAGAGGTGGATGAACTATCCTGCTGGTAAATGCTGTGGAGTTCTCGTTTTTCATTCAGCAGCTTCTGAATTTCCCCATCATTTTCATCAAACCAGTCTTGATATTTGCGAGTGTTCTGACCCACATGAGCAGATGCAGTGCTGTACATCAAATCTCTGAAAGCTGCCCACTCCTTTTCTGCTCCACTGTTGCCAACTGTGTGTTGATTCAACTTTCCCTCCAAGTCAGCAACAAATTGTTCATGCTCAGAGAAGGGCTCTAATTTGCTGACATTAATTCTTCTGGAAGTCATTTTGCCTTGGGGGCGGTGCTTTTGATGAATGCGAATATTTAGCTTGGAAAGGATAAGTCTATGATCAGTCCAGCACTCTGCACCACACAGTGCCTTTGTCGCTGTTACATCTTGTCTGTTTCTTCTCCTTACAATCACATAATCTATTAGATGCCAGTGTTTGCTTCGTGTGCATCCATGAAGTTCTATTGTGTTTAGATAAATGGAAAACAGTGTTGGTGTAGTGCGTGTTCAGGGAATTATAAGCTAGGTGTGAATCAAAAGGTTCACATAGCCGCCAATCACTCAATAAGCATTTATTAAGCACCTACTGTATACTAGACACAGTGGTAGATGCTAGGGTTACAAATACCCAAAATGAAACAATTCATTGCTGTATTGTGTCTAATTCTTTACGAGCCCCATTTCAGGTTTTCTTGGCAAAGATACCAGAGTGGCTGGCCATTTCCTTCTCCAGTTCATTTTACAGAGGATGAAACTGAAGCCAACAGGGCTAAGTGACTTGCCCAGGGTCACACAGCTAGTGTCTGAGGAAAAGGAGTCTTCTTGACTCCTGGTTCTGTTCTCTATTACTTTGCCACCTAGCTGCCTCTAATGAGAGCTTAAGCAGCATTTGAATGAATGGATGAAACACTAATCACTTGCTGCATGAAATTGATTATCCCCAAATTATGCTAGGAATACAGGTAGAAAAAAAAGTAAGAGGCTCTGCTCTCAAGGAACTCACACTCTAGGGGAGGAAGACAACATCCAATAAACATTTATTAAGCACCTATTATATGCCATGCACAAAGCTACAAGTCGGATGGAGAGGTCTTGTGTTCCTTAGAGTGCAGCAGCAAAGCAGATAGTGCTGATTCCTCTTTAATGTTGTTTCCACGGAGAAAATCACGTCATTTTCTGATGTTGAACTATTTGGCCCTTGACTGGGAGCTGGGCTCTTCCCAAGGCTTTCAGGTTTAGTGTCCCAGGCTGTCTCCATCTGGGTCTGTGTGGAGATGATGGTCATGGTGGCCATAGTGCTTAGAAGCACCCAACATATGCTTTCTCTTTTCTCATTCAAAGACACAGGGTGTGTGGGACTAAGAAAGTTCTCAATTACTCTACCCTGGGCAAATTCTGGCTGTTGAATTTTGTTGAGTTCTGAGTGCCGTGTTTTGGGAAGGACAATGATCACCCTGAAAGTGTCCAGAGCAGGCTGACCAGGATGCTAAAAGGCCTTGAGTCCATGTCCTAGGAGAACTGGCTGATAGAACAGAGGATGCTGAGCTGGAGACTTAGGGGCAGGGTTATTCTGGGGCCAGGCTGAACCAACTGGAGAGAGAAGATTGTTAAACTTCCAATGTGAGCAGTTACACCTTGGAAATTGGCAAACACTCCAAATCAGCGCTTGATTTATTTGTTTGTTGATGGTCAAGAGTCACTCCAGACTAAAGAAAATGGTAGAGAAAATGCTAATAATCAGATTAAACTTAAAAGTGTGTTCTGCTTACATTTCTCCACTCTGGAGGGACAGTTGTTAAATATTTATCACCACACGCCTACTTTGGGAAGATATGAGAATATTCTGCATTAAGAACAACCCCCTCATTTTACAGATGAAGGAATTGAGGCACAGAAGGTTTAGTCAGATTGCTGGTCACATGTCTGAGGCAGAATTCAAACTCAGGTCTTCCTCACTCCAAGTTCAGCTTTCTTCCTCCCTCCTCCCAGCATTTGGAGGAGAGATTTCTTTTGTCTGACCCCAGAGGACAAAGTTTTCTGGAACTCTCCTTGGAATTGATCAAGGGAAGCCGGCCCTTTACCCCAAGGTTTATTCCTTTGTTTATATTAAGTCCCTCTTATTCATCTTTAAGCCCCAGTTCAAGATTCCCAGGCCTCTCTTCTTCCAGGTCCTTATCAGTTGAACCTGGCCTTGGATCACTTGGTCTCCCACTGTTACCACACGCTCGTGCCTAACTCCAAAATCCATGCATGCTCAAAGGATCTGTCAGACCTTCAGTGGACGGATCTCTATTTCCTTGGTAAACCACAAGGCAAGGTCCTCTACTGAGAGGAAAAGAGGAAGTATAGGAGGCTTGAGGAGAGAAAATAGCCACTGAGGGGAATGACAAAAGAATGAAAGGATTGCCATGCAGCAGGGAGGGCTCTGTAGAGGTCTTGTCATGCTTTCTTGGAATCTGAAAGATCTGGGTTCAAATCCTGCCCCCAACAGGTATTAGCTCTATGACCCTAGACAAGTTGATGAACCTCTCTGAGTCAATTTCCTTGGCTAGAAAGTGGAGATAGTAATATCTGCATTACCTGCTTCCCAAGGCTATTGTGAGGTTCAAATGAGTGATAAATGAGAAGAGTTTTATCCATGATAGCTGTCGGCCTCAGTTTCTTTCCTTGTTAAATGAGATCAGCTCCAGGGTCATTTTTAGTATCAAAGCCTCTGATCCTCACTTTTCTCCTCTTGGGTTAGGGAGCAGTGGAAAGAACCTTCCCTTTCTCCCAAATCTTGGGTCTGTAACTTCCTTCCTGTTTGACCTTGGGTAAGCCATTCCCCACCTGGTGACTTTATTTCTTGATTTGCAAAAAGAGAGGAAGACAAGGAAGTGGACTTTTGGCTGTTATTTCCATGGGGAAGAGCAAATACAGAGCAACTGGAAGATTTAGAGACTTAAAGACATTTTAAAGCAGTCTCCTCAGTCCAAACCAGGCCGTTTGCAAACTCCCTAAATTTCATGGGTATCTTTGCCCATGAAATCTCTATCCAGGGCCCTCTTTTCTCTCTTTCCCTCTCTTCTTCCTCTTCCTCTCTCCCTCCCTCTCTGCCTCTCTTTGTCTCTCTCTATGTCCCACTCTCTCTTATCTTTTATGGCATAATCTCATCAGCCCCCATGGGTCCAATTATCATCTTTATACAGATAACTCCCAGATATATATATATATATATTCAGTCCTAAACTCTCTCTTAAGCTTCAGAATTGCATGACAACTGCTTGCTGGATATCTCTGACTGGATGGCTCACAGACAATTCAAATTCAACATGTTTAAAAATGAAATTCATTATCTCTCCCCAGTCATCCCTCCCCAAAACTTCCCTATGTCTACTGAAGATACCACCATCCTCCCAGTCACCCAGACTAAAAACCTTGGAGTCTTCCTTCTTTCTCACTCCCATATCCAATCAATGCCATGACTTAGGTATTTTACCTTTACAACACGTCTTCTTTTCCCTAACCACATTGCTACAAGCTTTGTTCCGATCCTCTTCTCCTAGACCTCCAGCCTGTCCCTTCTCCAATCATCCTCCCCACAGTGGTTAAAGCAATCGTCTTATGGTACACGTGTGACCATGGAACTCCTCTGCTCAAGGACCTCCAATGATTCCCTATTGCCTCTAGGATAAACTATGACCTGGCATTTAAAGTCCCTCCTTTGCCATGGTCAGCTTTGCTTGGTTTTGACCCTAAGCTTGGGGTCTCCTGCAGCAGCCTCCTCTCCCTTCCCCCACTTTTCAGTTTACTTTGGTGAATTTTCTTCCCCTTAGATTGTAAACTTGAGGGAAGAGACTTCTTTCTTTTTCTTATTCATATCCCCAATGCTTAGCACATAGTAGGTGTTTAATAAAGGCTTATTGACTTCCTAGGCTGGTGCCAGCCTACTTTTTCAAGCTCATTTCACATCATTTCCTATTATATGCTCTAAGTTTCAACCAAGTGGCCTACTTATACTCTGTGAACTTGGTGTTCTTTTTCCTCACTGTGCATTTGAACAGAGCTGTGCTTTGTAGGTGGAATGCACCCTCTTCTCACCCTCACTTCTGGCTTCCTTGGCTAATTGCTTCCCCTACAGGCAGTTTTTCCTGTTCCCTGTAGTTATTAACCACCTCTCACTCACCAAATAATTTATATAACGTTATATATGCATGCATGTGCATGTGTGCGTTTGCGTGTGTGTGAATCTCAGAGGGCAAGGCCCTGTCTGGCTGGGACTGCCGTGAGCTGGAGCAGAAGTGACCCCTGTCCCCTTAGCCAGAGTCAGGTGAACTTCTTACAGCAAACCATCAGAAACGATGTCGTCTCACTTCCCAGGGAGGGGAGGAATTGAAAGATTGGGTGATGTGCACTTGCTTGAAAATTCAGTGTAGTGAGGGGAAAAACTCAACTGAACCGGGAGTCAAGGAACCCTGGGTTTTAGGCCTACTTCCACCACTAACTTCCTGTTTGTCTTTAGACCAATCCTATCTCCTCTCTGAGCCTCAGTTTCCTCATCTGTACAATAACAGTAACTCACAATAGCTGACATTTATATCGCACTTTGTGGTTGCCAAATAGTTTGTATACAGGATTTCATTAGATCTTCACCACAGCTCTTTTACAGATGAGGAAAATGAGGCTTCAGCATGGCCAGGGTCATACAGCTAATGTGTCCCAGGTGAAATCTGAACTGAGCTCTTCTCAACTCCAACATTCTTTCTAGCTTCCTCTGACATCTCTTCTAGTTCTTACACACTATGTTCTGCAGGCTCTTCCAGCTAAGAAAATCTGTGATTTCACTTTTTTAGTTCTGAGTCTGACCTGATAAACTCTCAGTTCTCTTGCCTGAAGCAGACGACACACCTGGGAAAACATAAGAAATTGGTGCCAGCCTCCCCCATCAACTAAAAGGGAAGGAAGGGAATAGAAAGCTGAACACAGGACTGGTCATCGGGAGCCCAGCCCCTCAACTCAGCTGTGCTCGACTCATTGTGTGACCTTAGATCAACTTCTTGCCCTCTTGGAGACTCAATTTCCCCACCTATAAAATGGAGATAAAAATGGGAATATTGTGATGACCATTTGAAGTAGTGAATGGAAGCCAGTGGACACACACGAGGGGCTGTTAATAAGAGGATTCTCAGGGCTGAGGAGAAGGCAAGGTATAAGCCCCTGCCTTCAAATCTCATAAGCTCAGATCCAGAATCACAGAACGTCAGATCTGGGAGAGTACTTAGAGATCGTGTACTTTTTTCTTTTATTTTACAAATAAAGACACTGACATTCAGTGAGGGAAAGAGACTTTCCTGAGATTACAGCTAGCCAGGGTCCACATCAGTCAGTCAGTCAGTCAGTCAACAGTTATGAAGCATCTGATATTTACCAAGCACTCTGCTAAGTGTTAGACAAAAACATGGTCCTTCTCTGCACTTAACTTTTAGAAGAAGGTATGAACCACCTAGGTGGTACAGGGGATAGATTCCCAAGACAGGATTCGGAAAGCCCTGTGTTCAAATCCAAACTTTTAGTTGGATGAATCTGGGCAAGTCTGCCTCAATTTTTTCAACTGTAAAATGGGGATTACATATGTGTGTATGTGTATACACCCTGCACTACATACATACATATGTATGTGTATGTTAATATATATATACATATATGTGTGTGTAAGTACAGATACGCATACACACACACACACACACACACACACACACACACACTGAGACCAAGGAGAGGATAAATACCGTACCCAGGGTGTGGGCAAATACTAATTCCAGAGTATAAGTAGAGAAATATAGAGCCTGTAGTAAATCCTAAACCCAGAGTGGATAAGTGCTGATTTAAAAGTATGTATATGTATGTATATTGAGCCCCAGGTGTGTGTAAATAGAAGAGTATTACAAGGAGGGTAAGCTTGATAAATATGGAAGATTTAAAAAATTGTCACAAAAAGCAGGAAATTGTCCCCTGAATGAAAATAAGCTTGTAAGCAGGCAATCCTTTCAGTGTCCTGGATGGCAAGATGATCTATTGGTGACATCCATATTCTGGTTAGTGGGGAATTCCATGCAACCTTGGGTTGTATCCACAGAAGCAGAGTCTAGAATGAGGAGCTGGTGATCGCACTGTCCTCTGCCCTGGGCAGGCAACATCTGGAGTACTGTGCTCAGTGCTAGGCACCCCTTTTGAGCAAAGGACTGCTAAAGTCGACCAACAATCAAGAAGTTTTCTGATTGATTGCCAGTGAGCATCCTAGGGTTGCCATCTGGATGAATGAACTTCATTCAAAGCACTTGGCAGGGCCAATCCCAGATTGATGAGAAGTGTTCCAGAGATCACAGAATGTCAGAGTGGGAAGGGACTTCAGTGCATGGATTAGTGGAGCTGGGAGAGAGCTTGGAATACAATGTCACAGAGAGTAGGCACCCTTAAGATGATGTAATCCAATGCCAGAGGGGAAGGAGTTTGCCTAAGGCCACACAGATAGCAGGCAGCAGACTTGGGATTTGAACTCACATCTTTTGACCCCAAATCCACCAAGCAGTGTCTCAAGACCACAAAATCTGAGTTCAAAACCAATTCTGACACTACTTGCTACTATCTTTTTTCCCTTTGGAAAATTGCTTACTCCTTCAGAGGAAATGTGGTATCACAAAAGAATTAGCTAGACTTAGAATCAGGAAGGCCTGGGTTCAAATGCATCTGACAAACATTTACTATGTGCACCATGCAAAGCAACGTAAGCATGTCCAACACCTTTCATTAGGGTGTACATCCTGGGAATTTAATTTGTTTAGGCAAATGTTTATTAAATATACAACCATCATGAATATTATTTGATTTTTTTAAAAATTATTTTTATTTGTATCTTTCATTTTGATGTCATTGGGATTTCCCTCAATATTTCGCTCCTTTTCCTCTCTTCCAGGGAAATCTTCCAAAAATCTTGACAAAGATTTGTTTTAAAGAAGAGAAAAAAATAATAAACAACGCATCAAAAAAAATATCTGACTTTCTATACAGTGTTCCATACTCATAGACCCTGAGCACTGCAAAGGAGTGGAGGTCATATCTTCTTATATCCCTTATTTGGGGACAAGTTCATTCTTTATTATTTTACAGCTGTAAGTTTTTATTGATATCTTTTGTCTTTTACATGACCATAGTGTTTCCCAGTATCCTTTCCCACCCACACCCAGAGAGTCATCCTGTATAACACATGGAACTTTTTAAAGATAGAAGAAGAAGGAAGTGGAGGAGAAGGAAGAGGAGGAGAAAAAAATTAGCACCACTGATCTATCCATTGAAAAATTCCCAAACCATGTGCAATGTGTAATCCCTGTGGACTGCCATATTTGAGAAAGGGTGGGTTGGGTTATCCTCTCATATCCACAGTATTAAGTTTTCATTGCGTTGTGGTTGTAGTTCTTTCCATTTTCATTGCGATAGTCACTGAGTATATTATTTTCCTGGCTCTGATTACTTCACTCTGCATCAGTTCATATGAATCTTTCCAAACTTCTCTGGATTCATCATGCTCATTGTTTGGTCCATTGACATTCACAGACCACAATTTATTCAACCCTTCCTTAATCAATGGCCACCTACTTTGCTACCAGCTCTTTCGAGCCACAAAAAATGCTGCTATAAATATTTTGGTGGATATGAAGACTTCCACTTTGTCAATGACCTCCTTGGGATATCTGCTCATGTGACCTAGAGAGTCTGTGTGAGCCATGGATGGTGTGGTGTTTGAAATCTGGAGCGAATAAGGATGACAAACACTACCTCATCTGGGTTTTCTAAAAAGAGAGATTAAGCCAGCTTAAATATTTGCTAAATGCAAATTATGCATTTTAAAAATCACCAGAAATATTGGAAGCTATTCTAGGTAAGCATGTCCCAGCAATCTCCAGTGTTGGCCTAGGCTTGTACAATTATTTCTTTGACAGCTACATTTCAGCCACAATGACTTGAAAAAACAAGATTGCACTAGAGGGAGGAGTAACCAGAAATGCTCCCATTTCACTCTCCCCTCCTCTCCCTCCTCTCCAGCGTTCCAGCTTCTCCTTCTTTATCCCTCCACATTACGTGCCAACCTTTCCCCATATCTTTTCATCACTGCCCCACCCCCATCTCCCCATTTCTATGTTTACAGGAGGAAACCTGGCATTTCTGTGTCATGTTGATCTTTGGTCCCTTCCAGGCTTTCCTTATGGTCACTGTGTTGGGAACCTTCAGCCCCCTGGTCTTAAGGCAATCATGACCATTAAGAAGCCATGAATCCAGGTTGAGGTGAATCACAATTCACTGATCAGGGAGTCACCAACTATAATGTCTTGATCATGGGCTTACCTTCTGGACCACTTGGCCTCACCTTAGCATCTTTTCTGTCCCTGAGCTCTCTGGACTACTGATCCTTGAATCTGCCCTGGTGATACCACTTCTGGCCAACTGGGTCTTATAACCTTGTTAGCCTTTGCCGTCCTAATATCTGCCCTGAAGTTGTGCTCCCTTCTATGTGTCTCCCCCACTAGAATATAATAAGCTCTTTGAAATAGAGCCAGTCTCACTTTTGTATATATATCCTTAACATTTAGCACAGTGCTTGGAAAATGGTAAATAGATGCTTAATAGAGAATTAATAAATGCTTTTTCTCTTATTTATTCAACCACTCACCAACTCAAATTCCTCAAATACGAAAGTAGGCTGGATTAGATGACCTCTAGTGTCCTTCCCAGCTTAAATATCTTATATTCTAGAGTCTCTCCCAGCTTTAACATGCTCTAACATTCCTGAGTTCTAACATTCCTCCCACTTCTGACCTGCTGCAGTGCCACAACTAGCAATTTTGACATCCTCACTAAGCTGCCTGAAGTTTTCATCTAGGGCAAGCAGCAGAGAATCAACTTTGAAATTCATGATATGAAAAAAATAAAAGAATTATGCAAAGAAAGTGACGAAAATGTCCATTCCTTTTCCTATGGAAATTTTATTAACTAGGCCTATGTTCCAAAGTGGTGACTGATTTAAACAAACAAATGAAAAGGACCCATATACACTAAAGGATTCACAGTAGAACTCTTGGTGATCACAAAGCTGGAAACAAAGTAGATATCCATTGATTGGGAATGGTTAAACAATTTGTGACCCGTGAATGTCACGAAGCTACTAAGCTATAGAAATGATGAACTGAATTATTCGGAGGAGCGTGGGACGATTTATATAAGCTGTTGCAAAGTGAAGTAAACAGAACTAAGGAAACACTATCTAAGGACACGAAACAAATGATACAAAATTACAATAATAAAACTTGACCCTACAGAAAAGATATGAGAAACTCCTCCCCCTGGTTCTTTGTGGGAGTGGAGGACCCTGGGTGTGGAATACTACATGCGATGTCAGGCTTTTTTAAAAAATGTGTTGGTTAGTCTTTTCAAACTTTTTTTTAATAACTTAATTTTAAGAGAAGGCTGACTGAGAAGGGGGAAGAGGGAAAGAGACAGTGGAAACTCTAGATAGAATATAGGATTTAAAACCAAAATATATCTGTTTTATCTTTAAAAAGGGAAATAATACAAGAAGTAATCCATAGAAACTCAATTTTGCCAGAAGGGAGAATTAATCATTATAGTGACTTTTATTGTGTTGAAGGAGTACTGAATTATATTCAATTTTTATGTATTAAATCTACCAAGTTCTACATCCTCTAAATTTCCTATCCCTGTCAACCAATCACTTACTTAACCAATCACCATTTATTAAGTACTACGTACCCAAAACATTATGCTACATGGCGGAGATAGAGACAAAGCAAAACAGTACCTGCTGTCAAGGACCTTACATTCCATCGGGAGAGACAAGCAAATAAATATGATGATAATTAATAACATTTATTTAGCATTTATACAGCATGTCGCAGAGGTCTTATGGCAATTTTAAGCTACCACATTAAGACTTTTTGTGACACTTCATAGCACTTTAAGGTTTGCAAAGCACTTGAGGAATATCTCATGTAATACTCACAAAAACTCCTGTGAGGTAGATGTTATTATGATCAATATTTTACGTTGAGGAAACTGAGGCAGAGAGAGGTTAACCGACTTGCCCAGAGTCATTCTCAGTTAGGGAATGCCTGAAGGCCAGATCTGAACCCAAGAGGGGAAGGGAAGGGAATAAGTGTGTATCTGGTCCCTGCTGCGTGCCCGGCACTGTCATGAGCCATTCTACAAACGCCACCTCACTTGCTCCTCACAACAACCCTGGAGGCGGATGACATTATTATCTCCATCTTATGAATGAGGAAACGGAGTAGAGACAGGTGAAGTGACCGGGCCAGGGTCAAGTCACAGATCCAGCCTCAGACACCGAATAGTCCCCTTACTAGCTAGTCAGCGCCTGAGGCTGGATTTGGATTCAAGTCTTCCTGACTCCAGTTACAGAGTTTATACAACATCTACCTACAGATTTATACAACATCGTTATAAAATGTACACAATACAAATTTTTGGGAAGTGGGCAATAGCAGCTGTGGGGATCAGGAAAGATTTCATGCAGGAGGGAGCCTTGAAGGAAACTAGAGATTCCAACAAGTAGTGATGAGAAGGGAGTGCATTGCAGGCATGGGGGACTGCCAATGCAAAGACATGGAGACAGGAAATGAGAATATCATGAATAAAGAGCAGTTAGAAGGCTGAGCCATGAAATGTGTGAAAGGGAGTGATTTGTTCTAAGTCTAAGGGCCAGGTTATAAAGAGCTTTGAATGCCAAATAGAGGTCAAAGCTTAGTTTGTTCCAGTGTCCTTGTAACTGACCTATGCTCTGTGTTTTAAGGTCACTCCTAGCTCTGACATTCTGTGCTCTATGTTCCGAGGTCCCTCCCACCCCCAGCTCCAGCAAGCTGTATTATATATTCTAAGGCCCCTTCCAGCTCTGACATTCTGCGTTCTAAGGTTCTACCACCACCACCACCCCACCCCCTCTATCTCCAGCAAGCTGCATTTTATATCCTAAGATCTCTTCCAGCTCCAAAATTCTGTATTCCAAGGTTCCCTCCCACCCTCAGCTCCAGCAAGCTGTGTTCTACATTCTAAAGTCCTTTCCAGCGCTGACATTCTGTGAGCGTGACCATGAAACAGCTAGAGAACATTTAAAAGGCAATCTCTAAGCAACTGTGCGGTGGGGTAGATGGGGCACATTCTTCAGTGTGGTAGGAATTTAGTCAGGGAACAGCTCACTGGGCCAAGTATTAAAGCTGTGCTTGCTGAAAGAAACTCCGTTCCTTCAGGCTGGCAAACGGCTGAAAAGCCCAACAATCCCTCTAAGATGAAGGGAAATGGGGCCAGCTCAGGTAGGTTAGACAGCCGTACTGCAAAGACTTATGAGACTTTTAGAAAACAGTGATGAATGACTGGCATGTCTCAAAGGAGATCTCTTCCAAGACCAGTGTCCCTGGTTAGTAGTGATCTTTTGTGCCCTCGACCCTTCACGTCACAGCTTGGGCTTTCCAAAAGTCTATGTAAGTACTGCACGATGCACCACATATATACATATATATGTATATACATATTTTATATGAACATATCCATATGTGTGCATAGATATGTGTAGATACATGTACATGTGCAGATAAAGTATTTATTAAGCATCACATGCCATGTATATATATACATACAGACTGTATATAATGTGCTATATTGTAAAATTGGAGAGAGAGCGGGGATAGAGGCTGTCATTCTGAGAGTCAGGAAGACCTGACTTCAATTTCAGTCTCAGATTTACTAGCTGTCTGACCCTGGGCAAATCACTGAACCTCTATTTGCCTCAGTTTCCTCAACTATAAAATGGGAAAAATAATAGCACCTCCCTCCTAGGGGTGCTGTGAGGATCCGGTGAGATAATACTTGGAAAACATTTAGCACAGTGCCTGGCATGTGGTGATGCCACACAAATGCTGACTATTCTTAATTATAATATTGCGTATTACAGTTACCTCTGTCCAATACTCATCCCAGTACTAAACTGGGATCTTCAAGGGGCAAGGATTGGATCTTACCTAAACTGTCCATCTCTCCCAGCACCAGACACAGGGCTCTGCACACAGTAGGTGCCTAACACTAACACGCATGTGGCATTTTCATCTCAGTTCTGCCAGTAACTTGCTGTATGACTTCCCATAAGTTCCTTTGTTTTCTGGGCCTCCGTTTTCCCAAATGTAAAATGGAAGCAATAATGTCTACTCCGAGGGTCTCCCTGAAGGATCAAACATGAGATGGGGCATGAATGGGCTTTAGAATGTCTAAGACCCTGCCTAGAGGTGAAGTCGTGTCATATGAAAACAAGTTGAAAGAATTGGGGTTTTTTAACCTCAGAGAATATATGATAGCTGTCTCTGTGTTTGAAGGGCTCTCAGTGGAAAAGGGGTTAGACTTCTTGTCTCGGGGCGAGAACCAGGAGCGTTGGGTGGAGGGTGCAAAGAAGCAGATTTAGACTTGTGATCAGAAAAGACTTCCTCATAATTAGAGCAGTCCAAAAGTGGAATGTGCTGCCCCAGGGAGCAGATGGGATCCCCCTCCTAGGAGGGCTTCACGCAGACAGGGGTGGGTTGAATATTTGTCAAGTGTCTTGTAGAGATTTCTTTAGGGAATGGGTTCTTAACCTAGGATCCATTAAACTTCTTAAAAAAATTTTTGAAGATTGTATTTAATTATAATTGGTTTCCTTTGGAATCCTGTGTTGTTAAATAATATTAAATAATAATTAATCATGTTAATAATTAATTAACTATTATTCAATAATTAAATAATGGTTGATTATGTTGATAATACTAAAAATATTATTCTGCAAAGAGGTCTATGGGCTTCGTTGGACTGTCAAAGGGGTTCATGCCCCCAACTATAGTTAAGAGCCCCTCCTTTAGGGTTTGAATTTGACGGTGTGGCCATTGAGGTCCCTTAGAATCAGAAAATTCTATAGTTCTGTGATGTCTTCACGTACATGTGTGCTTGCATTCTACGGGTGAGTGTGTGCGCATTTATCCATGTTTTTGGTGGGAAGGGGAGCTGGAGCAGTTTGGGGTCTAGATGGATTCCCTGAGAGAGCACTCCCTCAGGAGGAATCATAGTCTGGTACCCCAGGACACCTATGGGGGGGCCTAATGGACTCCTGCCTGGAGGGGGCAGCCTGGGGGAGGGGGGGTAGCCTCAGGGAGGGGGATGGGTGGGCCTAGAGGGGCAGGAGCACACCTGGCTGGAAGAGGCCCAGTCCCCATAATTGTGAGCAGCAGCTGTTTGGGCCCAGACTCTGCCCCATAAATCCAGCAGGGCCCCAGCTGCCTTCCTGGCTGATGGATAGATGTCTTGCCTAACCCAGAACGGGGCAGCTTCCTCTCGGGAAGGGGCCCGTCCAAACAGAGCGGGAGAGCCTGTCAGCAGGAAAGCCAAGTGGGCCTTCTCTGAGTTTAGTTTCTGTGGTTCCCCTGGGCCATCAAGCCTAGATATATAGGGGCAGCTGCGGTATGATGGAGAGAGCCCTAGACCTGGGGTCAGGAGACCCAAATTTGCCTCCTGTCTCTGCTTCCTTTCATGTGTACAGTGTTTCCTTCCCAAAAATCCTGTGAGGCAGGGAGAAGGGAGGTCCAGCCAGTGGCCTTCAGCAGGCCTCAGTTTCCTCCTCTGTGAAATGAATTTGGACCACTCGATGCTGGCCAAGTTTCCTTCCCGCAGTAAAGCCTATGATCCCACAAGGGTCCCCAGGGAGGAGCCCCACACAGCCCAGACATACAGGAGCTGCAGCTTTGTGTGTTTAGTGGAACAGCCGCTGGGCCGAAAGCTTCCTGTTAGTGTACCCTAGCCTTTGAGAAGCTCCTGCCCCAGCCTGTCTCCCAGGCAGAGACGGGAGGGATTCATTAACCTAGCTGACCCTTGACGGATAGAGCGGTGGGCCCTCCAAGAGAAGCAGGAGGGGGAGACACCCGAGGATTCCCCCAACCTCCTTGCTGCTGCCTCTATATTTACTCCTTCTGGACCAGAGTGATCAGGCACCTAGGACCCACGAAATTTGGGATAACTGGACATTTCCCACAGTCCAATGGTTCTTCACTCCCCCTCAACCTTCCCTCTTCCCCTCCCACCCCAACCCAGGGAAAGGATAAGGAAGACTCCTGACCCTGTGAGGCAGGAGCAAAGAGACACTGACTCTAGAATCAGAGAGTATGGTGTCTGGGCATGGATCCTACTATCATCCCTTTGGTCTCAGCTCATCTGGTGACTCCAAGTCTCAGTTGCCTCATCTGTAAAATAAAGGGGTTGAACTCTAAAACTCTGAGAAAGGAAGCATGGGATGTGGATAGAGCACTGCATTGGGATTCACCAAGACCTGGGTTCAAATTCTGTGGCAGACACTTAGCAGCACCCATGTGATCCTGGGCAAATCACTGACCACTCTGTTCCTCAGTTTCTTCATTGCTCAGTGACCTCTAAGGTCTAGCTCTAGTTCAAAATTTGCAATTGTTTTCCAGCTCTGACACTCTCAGGGCATTTAAGGTGTTCTGGAAACAGCACAAGGTCAATACTAAGGCTTTGAAATCTCTTAAACAACTCTGCTAAGGGCAGATGGTATTTTGACCAATGTCCTCTTTGGGAAAAGGTGAAGGGCAGCCCATAGAGAGGAAAACAGTGTCGTCCAGAAGGTAACACCTTGGCCTTATCCCTGCCTTCAGAACTTATCCATTGGCTCAACTCCATTGAGTTCAATCACCAAACATTTATTAAGCACCTAGTAATTACCAGACCCTGTGCTAAGCATTAAAGATAAAAAGACAAAAGAGAAAACAGTCTCTACCCTCAATGAACTTGTAACTGAGTTGGAGGAAACAGATGTTAGTGATTTGAGGGGCGAGGCAGTTGGGAACATCTGGAAAGAACTTCTATAGAAGGGGATGCTGGAGCTAGACCTTGAAGGAACTAAAGATTTTAGAGATGGAAGTGAGAATGGAGAGCATTTGAGAGATGGCAGGAAGCAGCCAGTGAAAAGGTAAGAAGGTTGGAGATAAACACAACTTATGAGAAACAGCAAGAAATCCAGTTCTTTTGGACCACAGTTTGTGTTAGATGGAGTAGTGCACTGAAAATGGAAAGTTAGATTGGAGTTAGGTCATGAAGGGCTTTCATTTAAAAAAAAACTTTATTATTTATTTTTAACATTTTTAAAAATTTTGATTTCTGAATTTTCTCCCTCCTTCCTGCTCCCCCCCCCACCTATGGAGAAGACAGGGAATGTGACACCAATTATATATGTAGAATCGTGCAGAATGTATTTCTACATTAGTCATGTTATAAACCACATAGACACACACGAAAAATAAAGGGAGAAAAATTATGCTTCAGACTCCATCAGTTCTCTCTCTTGGGGTGGACAGCAATTTTTATCATAAATTCTTTAGAATTGTTTTGGATGGTTGTCTTGATCAGAGTAGCTAAGTCTTTCACAATTCATCATCATTACAGTATGGCTCTTACTGTCTACAGTGATCTCTTGCTTCTGTTCATTTCACTTTGCATCAGTTCATGTAAATCTTTGCAGGTTTTTCTGAAAGCGTCTTGTTTGTCATTTCTTATAGCACAATAGTACTCCATCACAATCACATACAACAACTTGTTCAGTCATTCATCCATTGATGGGCATCCTCTTAGTTTTCAATTCTTTGCCACCACACAAAGACTTGCTATAGATCTTTTTGTACATGTAGGTCATGAAGGGCTTCAATTGACAAAAGTAGTATATTTGACTCTGGAGATAATAGGGAGCCACTGGTGTTTGCTAGGGAGGGAGTGATTTGGTCAGATCTGCATTCTGAGAAAATCAGTTTAGCCAGTGTGTGAAGGATGGATTGGAAAAGGGAGAAAGACCACAGCAGCCCAGGTGAGAGATGATGAGGGCTTGAACTAAAGAGGTGACTCTGAGTGGAGAGAAGAGGACAGAGAGGCCAGACAAAAGGTAGAGACAAGATTTGGCAGCTGAGGCTACTTGTAGGGTAAGTGGTCGAGGATGAGATCAAAGTGGCACACCTGGGTAACTGAGAGCACGGGATTCAATCAGCAGAAAGAGGGACGTTCGGGAGTGGGATGAATTTGGGGTGGGGGTGAGGAATAATGAGTTCAGTTTGGGACATGATGAATTTGAGACACCCTCTGGACAGTTCGAAATGTCCATTAGGTCCTTGGTAAAATGAGATTGCAGCTCAGAAGAGGAAATAGGACTGGATCTATAGATGTAGGGGTCATAAGCTTAGAGAGGATGATTAAGCCCATTGTAAGTGAGGAATTAGTACACCAAAAGTGGAGAGAAAATAGAAGAGAGGCCAGGACAGGACCTTGGGGTACCCCTGCTCACTGTTCCCCCTACTCCTGCCCCAGTTAGGGGGCATGTTGTAGATGATGGTCCAGCAAAGGAGATAGAGGAGAGGTCAGACAGGTAGGAGAAGAGAAGGAGAGAGAGAGACAGAGAGAGAGAGAGAGACAGAGAGAGAGACAGAGAAAGACAGAGAGACAGAGACAGAGAGAGAGACAGAGAAAGACAGAGAGACAGAGACAGAGACAGAGAGAGAGAGAGAGACAGAGAGAGAGACAGAGAAAGACAGAGAGAGACAGAGACAGAGACACAGAGAGAGAGAAACAGAAAGAGAGAGAGAGAGAGAGAGAGAACCCAGAGCATTGGTCACTTTCCTAGGGGTAGCTTCAGTTGAGGGATGTCACTGAGGGCCACGTTATAAAGGATTTAGAAGAGGGAGAAGAAACAAACATTTGTTAATAATACTGTTTATATAGCGCTTGAAGGTTTGCAAAACTGCATGCTGCGGCAGACAGAGCACTGGCCCAGGAGCCAGGAAGACCTGAGTTCTAATCCAGCCTCAGGCACTTGCTAGCTGTGAGTCACCAGGAGAGTCATTTAACCTTGTTTGCTGAGTTTCCTCATCTGTAAAATGAGTTGGAGAAGGAAATAGCAAATCACTCCAGTATCTTTGACAGGAAACGCTAAATGCCATCATGAAAGCTGGACGAAACCGGACAGGAGCAGCCGCAGTCTGAGAAGCACTTTACATGTATCACCTAATTTTTTTTTATCCTTACCATTACCTGGGGAATTGGATACTATTATTATCATTATTCTCATTTCACAGATGAGGAAACTGAGCCAGAGAGAGGTTAAATGATACCCCCAGGATCACACAGCTGCTTGTGTCCGAAGCTGGATTCGAACTCAGTTCTTCCTGCCTCCCACTTAGCACTCTCTAGCCATTGTGCTAATCTATCTGCCTCTAATATTTAGTAACTTGCTGAGTTCCTTCTATGTGACAAACCCAGTGCTCCAAGCAGGATGGAGTAGGATATAGTCTCTGCCCTCAGGGAGCTTATACTCTACTTGGAGAAAGTAGGAAATAGCATATAGGTTCTCTAATTCCTCTTCACCTCTACACCTTTAAATCACTTTCTTTTAAGACTCAAACACCATCTTTTACATTAAGCCTTTTCTGATCCTTCTAGTTAACGGTTTTCTCCCCAAACTATAGAGAGATGTCTCTCTATCTCTGTCTCTCTGTCTCTGCCTCTCTGTCTCTGTCTCTGTCTCTCTATCTCTCTCTGTCTCTGTCTCTATCTGTCTCTGTCTCTCTGTCTCTGTCTCTCTCTGTCTCTCTCTGTCTCTGTCTCTGTCTCTCTCTCATTTTAGAGGAACATCAATAGACTTCCCTAAGCCCTCCTTGCTGGTGAAGCAAATACACATACATACATACTTAGATCCATATATATCACTCTGTCTATCGTTATGGATTATGTTTTGTGTGTGTGCGTATGTATTTGCTTAGCCAGCAATGGGGAGGCTTAGGTGAGGGGAAGGCTGGAGAAGAGAGGTTTTCAATTCTAAATACACACACACATTTACAGAGAATACCTATAAGAAAAATGCCCTCTACAAAAACTCACACGTAGTCTCCCCCAATAGAAGAACGCATGTAAGTTCTGCAGGGCGGGGCCTCTTTTGCTCATGTCTTTGCATCCTCGGCTGCTGTGCCCCATGCCTGGCACATAGTAGGAGATGAATAATTGTTATTAACTTATTAATTATCAACTTAATTGTTGATGGATTAACGCATGGGGAGATGAGTAGGTTACAGGAAAGAGGCTGATGGGACAAGGGAGAGAGCCTGACAAAGTGCTCTCTAGGAGGGTTTGAGGAATGGGGTGGGGAGGGGTCAGGGAGGAGGTGATCCTCTTAATGTGACCATGAAGGAAAACAGGTGACTGTGGGTAAATCCTTCCTCCCTCTCTCTACACCTCAATTTCTTCCTCTGTTAAAGGAAAGACTTGAGCTAGATGATCCCTTCCAGCTCAAAATAGGGGATGCTGGGACGCCATAAACTGAAAGAATGCTTGGAGGCTAGAAACAGCCTGTAATGTGAAATAAGGCTGAAACGAGACTTGGCAGCTGACTGCAGAGACCTCGATTGCCAGCTAAGGTGTCTGAATTTTGTCCTAAGGCCAGAAGTTTCCCCAGCTTTCCGTGGGCTTCGTTTTGCCTCTGTCTCTGAATCTGTCCCTCTCCTACTCCCATCCAAGGAACACCATTGGCACTAGGCAATAAGTTAGCCTGGAGAAAGGCTGAGTATGATTGAAGCAGGTCTCTGGGGGGTGTGTCTATTTGTGTGGAAACTCGAAGGCCCCAGTCTCTTCCCCTGGAGAAGTAAGAATAAAGAATTGAAGTCATTTTGATCTTGATCAATCCCTGCCTGAGCAAGAGAGGAGGGCAGGCGAGTGAGAGCTCCTGTGCCAGAGAGGGGCAAGGAGGTCATTGCCAGAAAAGTCTCCAATCCTGGGGACCGTGAGGAAAACTTGTTCTAATGGAGCCGCAGCCTGAGAGGGGACAAAGGAGGCTGGGGAGTCTGAGGGGTAGGGGCAGGGGGACACCCTTATCCCACTGCTTGGGGAAGGGAGGTTGCATAGTCAGGAAGGGGGGCTTAGGTATGAATTCAGGTTTAAGAAGGAGATTAGAGAAGAGAGGTTTTAAATTTGCAAAGAAAAATCCCTCTTGTGCAGAGCTATAGAATCAGGGAATCTCATTGCTGGAGGGAGCTTACAGAGGGTCAGGTCCAACCTTCCTCACTGGATAGGTGAGGGAACCAAGGCCCAGAAAAGGGAGGGAACCTGGGATCTTAGCACATCAGAGCTGGATGGAACCTTAGAGATCATAGAATTTGACCCGCATTTAACAAATGGGGAAACTTAGGTCCAGAGAACAGAAGAGATTTGTTGAACAGCAAGGAAGTGGGAGAGCCAGGACTGGGTTTCAGAATCAATGGGACTTGTTGAGTTAATGTGTCTTTTGGGGGAAAGTGTTTTCCTTCTCCAATTCATCCCTTACACAACTGCTAAAATAATATCACTAGTGCAATCATTCAACCCTGAAGTTTTCCTGTTCAATAACCTTCTTTGACTCCCTATTACCAATGGTTTCAAATACAAACTTCTTATTTTTGCCTTTAAGTCCTTCTATGATCATGGTGCAGTGGGGAACCAGATCGAGTATGGATTTAGAGCCAGAAGACCTGGGTTCAAATCCTTGATCTGTTTCTCACAACTTCTGTGACTTTAGGTGAGTTTGTAGGTCAGTCTCCTGATCTGTAAAATGGAGGGATTAGGCTAGATATCCCTTCTGGCTCTACGGCTATGATCCTACCTTTCTAGGCTTATGTCACATGACTCTCCAATCACTGCATGTTTTGGCCAGAGTTGACACCGGCTGTTACTTGGTCTCATCATCACCATCATCTTCTCCTCCTCCTCCTCCTGCTTCTTCATCTTCTTCATATTCCTCCTCCTCTTTCTTTTTCTTTTTCTTCTCCTTCTCCTCTTTCTCTTCCTCCTCCTTCTTTCTTTTCTTTCTTCTTCTCCTCCTCCTTCTACTTCTTCTTCTTCATCTTCCTCCTCCTCTCTTCTTTCTCCACATCCATGTGTTTGCCCAGAGCCATCTCTCAGGCCTGAAATGCATATTCCACATCTCTAGGCTTGTCCAAATCCTCCAGTTCCTTCTAGGTTCAGCTTCTCCTCCTCCTCCTCCTCCAAGAAGCCATCTCTAATCTCCACCCCACCCTCACCGGATTCAGTCCCTCTCTCCTCAGGCTTTCTTAGATCCTTTTGCCTTCATCTCTCTCCTTTGACCTTATTATTCTCTACATTTACTAGATGCTAAGTTCCTTGAGGGCAGGAACTTTGTTTTGATTTCTCTCTGTATCATTAGCACTGAGAAGCTGGTCCTGCACACAGTAAGTGCTTAAATTGAATTGGATAAGATTGGGCTGCCAGGAGCCATCCGGTGCTCAGAGGGTGAAAAGGCTGTCAGTTGTCCTGGTTAGAATCCTATGGCCCAGTCCCTGCCCTTGCTGGGATGTGGGGTTCCTATTTGAGCCCAGGAAGCCCACTTCTCTAAGAATTCTTACTCCTAGAGCAAATTGGAGAGTGGGGAGGACATGCTGAGAGGAGGGAGATGGAAGAGAGACCTCACACTTTGGAGCCTTGGCCAAGGGTAGGCCCAGAGACAGAAACCCCTGAACAGATAGCCCCCTGAGAAGAGGCCCAGGGACATTGCTGCCAAGGAGGCTAACACTAGGCTTTACATTACAAGGACTCAGGGTCCTGCCTTGGCCAGCATGAGCAAGCTTTCATATTTTGGTCAAGTCTCTCATCACTGAATATGGTCACCAACAGATACCCATCTCCCAAGGAAGAGCTAGGGATGGGGTGACACAGGCAGGATCACAGGATCATAGATGAAGATCCAAGAGCATCCTTAGAGAGCTTCTGCTCCAATCTTCTCATTTGACAGATGAGGAAACTGAGGCCTAGGGAGAGTATGACCTACTCAAAGTCACGCAAGAAGTCAACATGAAACATAGAACTTAGACCCAGGTCAGTCTAGAGTCAGTGTTCCTTGTACCAATACACTGCCCCAGAAATTGATTGGGGCAGGGAGACCCTTCAGGAGAGAGAGGGTGAGGGGTTGTCCGGGGCTATATTAATGCAGAAGCAGCCTTGGTGCTGGTGTGCTAGTCAAAACCCTAGTCACCTTTGGTACAGCTCCAAGGTGATGCCCCATCGAGGTCAAGACACTTTGGGGTGCATCCTTGGGAATGAGCATCAGACGAGAGAGGAGGTGAGACATCACAGTGCACCAGGTGCTTTTTGTTATAGTAAAAAGCTGTAAACAAAGTAAGCATCCATCAGTTGGAGAATGGCCAACAAACTGGTATAAGAAAGGGGGAAAGGGGAGGAACACGCATCATATGAAACACCTACTATGCACCCCATAGAAGCTGTGCGAAGTGCTGTACAGCTGTTATCTCACTGGGTCCTGCCAACCCTGCCAGGTAGGTACATACTATTATTATCACCCTTTTTACAATGGAGGAAATTTAAGCAAACATGGTATATGGATATCACGTGATTTTATCATATCTTAATGGATTCTGAGAGCTATGGGAAGACTTGAATGACCTGACACTGAAGGAGACTCGCAGAACCAGGAGAACAATTTGTATGATGACCACGAGGACTAAGGGAGGGGGAACAATTTAGAAAGTCCTCAGAGCAACAACCAATCAGAACTTCAAAAGATTGATGCTGAGAGGTCCTTCCCCTCTCGTAACAGAAGCGATGGAATAAGACCCTGAATCAGACCAGTGTTCTCAGGTGAGGCCAACAGGCTGGTTTGTTTGGCTTTACTGTACCTATCTGGGAATTCTACTCAGCAGGGTACATGGGGGGGAAAGATCATTAAAATATTTCTAGTTGAAAAAAAAAGACCAATGGATTTGGAGTAGGTGGACCTACATTCAAACCTCTGCCCTGTCACTTATTACCAGTGTGACCCGGGGCAAGGCATTTCTCCTGTCTGGGCCTCAGTTTCCTTATTCATAAAATAAGGAGATTTTAAGGACTAGCTGACCTTCAAGTTCTAATATATGCTCCTAAACAGGATGGGAGGTCAGAGGGAAAACAAGGAGATCCTAGGTCCTATGAGCTGGGGGCTAGAACTGAGGATGAGAACACAGCTTGAATCTCCAAAAGCTCAGGATACTGGGAGTAGGCAGAAGGTAGAGACCCAGAGCCTGGGTAGGAAGAAGAGCCCCTGTCTTGGGCCCCCTGCTCCCCCTCCCCCTCCCTTCCCCCGACTTGCCTGAGGCTCAAACCCTACTCCCCCAAATCCCAATCCCAATGCAGCCCTGGATGTTTGCCTGTTGCTATGACAATGGGGATGCACCTTTCCATCTCCATGGCAACCATCCAGGGGTTTTTAAAATTCAGTCAAGGTACTTTCCACCCCTCACCCCCCATCCCCACCATGTTCTTCCTTCCATTCTCTTTTTCAGTCTTGGAAAATTAGAGGTGGCTGATGGCCTGTGGCATTGGGAGTGTGTGCAGAGGAGGAGGATGAATCTGGGGGCCAGAGTTCACCCCACTTCACTCCTCTTCGCTCTCCAAGAATACAGAGATCTGTGCCCTTGGGTCAACTCCGGCCTCATTAGTCCAAGATCTGGTCTCTGACTAACAAACCCTGGAGAGGGGTGGGAGCAGTAGGCAAAGCTTTCCTCTCTGAGGCTGTCCTCAAGGGAGCCTCCAAATACCTAGGACTGCTCCTGGATTCTGAGGCCGAGGTGACCAAGGGCATGGGGAGACAGAGGCCATTCCACTTTGTCACATCTCCTATGGGCCAATGTTGTCTCCAGGGGTCAGGAGCTGGTTTGTGGCTTCCCTTCAAGAGAGTGGGAGAATAGAGAAGAAAATACAGCACAGAAACAAAAACCCTGGCCTGGGAAGTCCAGGGAGGTGGGCTCAAATTCAGATTCTGCTTCTGATTTGCTATATAGACTTGGGCAGGTCCCTGGTCCTTTTGGAGTCTCAGCTATCTCCTTCATGAAATAAGGATGCTGGGCTGGATGATCTCTAAGGGCAACAGAGAGCCAGGGATGACCCTGGAATTCTGATCCCTATGGAGCAATAAAACAGTCTGAGCATCCCAGAACATCCAGGGTCCCCAGAAGGAAGAGCCCATTGGAAGATGGGCAGGCCCAGGCTACAAGCAGACACTCTCAGAAGGGGTATAGGAATATAGACCATCAGAGTATCAGCTACATGGAACTTTAGAACAGAGAACACAGGCTTTCTCATCTGGGAGAGATCTTGTAATCCATCCCCATCATTTTTCAGATGAGGTAACTGAGGTCCAGAGAAGAATGACTTGTCCAAGATCAAACAACTAAATTCCTTGATTATAGATCTTAGGGGTGGGTGGGGGCGGTATTTGTCCTTGAACCATGTGGATGGGGTCAGAGAAGGCTGAGAATTGCCTTCCAAACCTCCTCCTGAAAGCTCTCGGGTGTGGTCAAAGTCAGGATCCCACATGGGGTTAAGGGGAAATTAGGGGACAGCCCTAAGCTGGTGGGCTGGTATCCATAATAGACCCTGAGAGTCAGCGGTGATGGGTTGGGGGTGGAGGGGGCAGAGGCATTCAGAGCCTGTGAGGCATGAGAATTCAGGGAGGCTCTCAGCTGCCTGGGTGGTCCCCTGTATATCCAGTGTGTCCAGGGCCTCACACTTGCTGGAAAGGAGAATGCCTGAGCCAGAGGCCTTCATTTGCCATGTGAGCCCCAGGATTTGTAGGACCTTCAAACCTTGAATCCGGTGTATTTTCAAAGGCTACTTCCAAGCCCTCCTTTCCTGCAGGTGAGACCGAGAGCTAGAACCAGGAGCTAAATCAGGCAAGGACCTGGCGGTCCAGAAGGGCCGGCTGGCCCTGGTACCCAGATCCAGGAATTCCAAGGTCCAGGCAGACACAGCATCGGGCCAGATGCTGTTTACATGACGTTACTAATGAGATTAGTCTAACCCAGGGACAGACTGCGGGAGGGAAGTACAGAGCTGACGGGGACAGATGGACAAGGCCGCTGCTTAATGAAGGCAGTCAGATCTCCTGAGTAGCCCAATTAATTAAATGTTTCTAATCACTGTAAACAAGAGAAGATAAATACCATCTTCTACACCCACAAAAGCTCTATGCTTCCAGTCTTAGGACTTCCTGAAGGAGGGCCTGAGGTCGGCCTAATCTCAGTCTGATGGCCCTGATTTAAAAAAAAATAAATTATTTTTAACAATATCTTTTTGTTTTTACATCATCTAAATTTCCTCCTATACCTCTCCTCCCTCTCTCAGGGAGCCATCTCATATAACAAAGATATGTATTTTTTAAAGTAGAAAGAGGAAGAAAAGGGGAAAAAATCTATAACACTGATCAACACATCGAAAAAAATCCGACAATATATGCTGTTGGGTTCCCCTCCTCCCCACCTCTTGGAAAGAGCAGAAAGAACTTGGTCCTCCCTGAGCTTGTCCTCCGTGAACAGGTGATGTTCATTTCCGGTTATTTTGTGGCCACAGCTGGATCTGCTTACAAAGCCCTTGTCCTTGTGCTCATTTGTTTGTTGGTTCTGATAACTCACTCTGCATTAGTTCATGTAAGTCTTTCTGTGATTCCCTCATTCCTTCTTTTCCATGACATTCATGTGCCACAATTTGCTGAGACATTCCCCAGTCGAGGGCCATGTGCTTTGTTTCCCGTTCTTTGCTATAACAGCACAAAAGTGCTCTAATAAATGTTTTGGTGTACCTTGGGGGCAGCTAGGTGTCAAAGTGGATAGAGCCCCAGGCCTGGAGTCAGGGAGAACTGAGTTCAAATCTCATATTAGATAATACTAGCTGTGCGACCCTGGGCAAGTCACTTAACCCTGTTTTCCTCATCTGTAAAATAAGCTGTAGAAGGAAATGGGAACCACTCCAGGATCTTTGTCAAGAAAGCCCCAAATGGGGTCATGAAGAATTTTTCTTCTTTTCTTCTTCTCAACAACCTCCTTGGGTTATATGCAGGGATGTACTGATAAATGTTTAACTTTCAAAGTGTGTTCGTCCTTCATTGCTGAAGAAGATCATGCCAGCAGAGAAGTGATGACATGACTTGCACTTGACTTTGTTTTGAGTGAGGGAGGGCTGCGCAGGTCACCAGCCTCACTTCTCCTCCAGAGCCACCTGAATCCAGTGAGCAGATATTCATCAAGATGACTAGAAATGAACCAGGATGAGGCAGTTGGGGTTAAGTGACTTTCCCAAGGTCACACAGCTAGTGAGTGTCAAGTGTCTGAGATGAGATTTGAACTCAGGTCCTCCTGACTCCTGCATTGGTGCCCTCTCTATCCACTGCACCACCTAGCTGCCCAAATATTTAACTACTGACTCTGGGGAGGGGAGGAAATACAGGAAATTTTAAGGGAGGGGAAGGGGCTCCCCCTTCTGAGTTTATGAGAGAGGGTTCTGCACACCCTGATGCTATCTATGTTCATAGACACATATATATAAGCCAGGAAGCAACCTTAGAGGTCCTTCATTTTAGAGTTAGAAAAACCAAGCCTCAGGGAGATAATGTGAGGCTTGCCCAAGATTTGAACTCAGGACCTTTGACTCTACATTGAGCCATTTCTACTGCACTATATTAAGCCTAACTAGGCTCCTCTACTCTTCTCCAACTGTTGTGCTAATGGGATCTGAATTATTAACATTTGCTCCATCACTTTTGAAAGTCTGGACAATCAACAAATCAAGCCCTAATTTGTAACATTTGCTGATTTCTGAGGTGAAAATTTAACAATGGGCTTTCACCAGCTTTGCTGGTTCCAGGCACTCTTCCTGCTTATATGTCTAGCAGTGGGATTTCTGGGTTAAATTCTGGTATGGACATTTTAGTCACTTAACTTGTTCAATTCTAAATTGCCTTTCAAAATGCTTTTTTAGTAATTCACAATTCCACTTAGAATGCATTAGTGTGCATTAGGTCACACTGTAGAGGTAAGATAGAGAGAAGGAGGAGTCAGATGAGGAGACAGCTAAAGTCCTCCCTTGGGGTTAAGGCATCCTCTCCAGAAGGTCCCATCTGGCTGCTATCAGGCCAAAGAGAAGTGTAAGAGGGAAGCCCTTCTGTCCAATTAGCATAGCTGCATGAGGAATCCTCTTACTTTAACACGGTGGCAGGGGGTAGGAGTAGGGAGAAGTCCTCTGGTTAACCCAGAAGTAGAGGGGGAAGTCTTTTCCCATTAACCCAACAGTTGGAGGAAAGTAGAGGGGCCTAGTTAAGCTTAATATAGTGCAGTAGAAAAGACTTGATTTAGATAGAGTCAAAGGTCCTGGGTTCAAATCCTGGGCAAGTCTTACCTTATCTCTCTGGGGCTCAGTTTCCCCAACTATAAAATAAAGAGATTACAGTAGCTAAAGGACTTCTAAGGTTCCTTCCTGTTTTAGATCTATGATTCCATGAACATAGCACTAGGGTGGCAGAACCCTCTCTCATTAACTCAGAAGGGGGAACCCCTTCCCTTCCCTTCCTGGAGTCAGAAAGACCTGAGTTCAAATCCAGTCCCAGACATTTACTAGCTATGTGACTCTGGGCTAGTCACTTAGCCTCTGTCTGTCTCTGTTTTGCCTCATCTATAAAATGGGGATAGTAATAGCACGTACCTCACAGGGTTGTTGTGAGGATCAAATGAGCACATTCCACACAGTGCCTAGCACGTAGTAGGTTCTTAAAAGGTGTTTGTTTCCTTTCTCTTCTCCTCTCATTAGCAGAGCAGCACAGATGGCAGAATTTGTCAGATTAGGTATTGTCAACGGAGAGGGGAGCAAACAGGGATAAAGTCTCTCTTTTTTTTTTCACTGTCATACCCTACACATCTCTGGGACCAGGAAGCTATCTCCCCACAGCTTCCTTCTAAACCTAGATACCATTATTCTACCCCAGTTACCTGTCTGTAATGCTCATGGCCTCTGCCTGTTACTCCCTCCCATCTTTGTCTCACCCTTTCTCTCACAGATTTATCTTTGAAGCTCCATCCTTCACGACCTCCACCCACCCACTCAACTCCCACACGTAGATACACACACAAAAATGTTTGCCCTGTCCTAGGCCATTGCATTGGACCAGTGGCTAGTGGCCATCCTCAGACTGCCTGTCCATTTGACCTACCTCACCATCACACAGCCTGCCAGAGCTTCAGCACACATACAAACCCCCACCCCTGACACACACACTTGGCACATCTGGGGCATCCTCAAGACAAGAAAACACCCAAGCCAGACCTTTCAAGATTTTATTCAGTTCAGCCTAGACAGGGAGAGAGATCAAGACAGTAAAAGCTGAACTAAAAAGATCAAAAGGACAGAGATAGACAGAGAAACAGAAGCAGAAACTGGGAAGGAGAGAGAGGCTGACAGCCCTCCGCCCTCCCCGAATGAAACAGAGAGACTGAGATAGAGGGAGACAAATCAGGGCAAAGGGACTCAGAACCAAGGAGACTAAGAGAAAGACAGAGAGAAAAAACAGAATATTGAGGAAGAAGGGAGAGAGGGAAATTAAAATGACTTGAAGGAACCAGGAAGTACATAAAAGCCAGAGAGAAAACGTGATTCAAAGGCAACTGGTATTGGATGGTCAGGTAGGACGGTGCAGTGGAAAGATTCCCAGACTCTGGAATCAGGAGACCTGGACTGAGACCCAGGTGTGATGAGTTGTGTGACCAGCTTGAATCACATCTCTGAGCTAAATGGAGACAACAGCACTTGACCTGTCTCATGGGGCTATTTCAGGATCAAATGAGAGTAGATGTAAATGAAAGTGTTTGCTACTCTAAGTCCTATGAAATCATGAGTTTTTACTTTTTAAAATAGTATTTTATGTTTTCCAATTACATGTAAAGACAAATTTTAAAATCCATTTAAAAATATTTTGAGTTCCGAATTTGCTTCCTCCCTCCCTCACCTCCTCCTTCCCTAAGAGAGTGAACAATTTTATATGAGTTATTAACGTACAATCATGTAAAACAGAAAAGCTTTGGACAAGGAGCCAGGGAATAGTCTTAAGTGACTCTGTGAATTGTTTGAGTGAACTTGGACGAGTCCCTTTCCCTTCTTCTTTGTTTCACCATCTGTAAAATGAAAGAGTTGGATTAACTGGTCCCTAAATTCTTTTCTAGCTCTAAAGTTCTCTTAGGAATCCCATGAAGCTCAGAAAAGAAAAGGGCTAACCAATGGAGCATCTGCCCAATTTTATAGATCTTTCTTGGCACTAGGAAGCAGCTCCAGTCTAAGCCCTCCGACACGGGTCCCAGGACTTGACTTTGTGAGGACACCCAGAACTAGGCTGGAGGATGAATGACCAAGAGGGTTGAGGTGCTGAATGCCTCCAATTCTGGGATATCTAGTGACCCCAAGTCCCTTTTGGAGTGGGACCTGGGCTCCAGTCAATACACCCCCCCAGGTCCTAGGACTTCCAAAGCATAGCTCTCCTCCATGGAGGTGGGGAGGAGGTAAGAAGAGTCACCATCAGAGGGGGAGCTTCCTTATGGAAAAACGAAGAAATGAAGGGGACAGTTTTAGAGAAACTTGGAAGACTTACATGAATTGATACAGAATCAAGTTAGCAGAACCAGAAGAACAATTTATATAATAACAAAAATATTACAAAGACAGACAACTTGGAAAGAATTAAGAACTCTTGTCAATCACAATTCCAGAAGACTTGTGATTTTATAAAAATACAGTTCTTTATTTTTTATAATTTGTAATTTTCATTTTTCAGATAACTAAGTTCATTTTAAGCAATCCATCCCTCCCATTCCCCCGCCAACCGAGCAATTTGTTTTTAAATCCCAGAAAATTCAATCACTCAATACAGAGCTATGTAATCCAGCAAAACAAATGTCCATGTTAGCCACATCCAAAAATTAATGTCTGCCCCTGCATTTTAAATTCACCACTTACTGGTCAAGGAGGCAAGTGGTGTTTTCCTCTTCATTCTTTTGGATTCAGAGTTTATCATTGTGTTATCAGAGTTCTAAAGTCTTTCAGAATCACTTTTTCCTCTATAGGGTATCATTGCATAAAATTACTGCCCTGGTTCTGCTTACTTTGCTCTCCATCAGTTCATAAAGCTCTTCTTGGTTTCCTCTGAAATTGTTCATCGTGTCATTTCTCATGGCAAAAAGGATTCCCTTGCATCCACAAACCGCAGCAGAGCAACTAAGTGATGAAGTGGGGAGGGTGCCAGACCTAGAGTCAGGAGACTCAGATCTGGCTGGGTGACCCTGGGCAAGCCACTTCACCTTGTTTGCCTCAGTTTCCTCATCTGTAAAATCAGCTGGACAAGAAATTGGCAAGCAAATCCAGTATCTTTGCTAAGAAAACCCCAAATGGAGTCACAGAGAGTCAGGCATGACTGATAAACAACTGAACTGAATAGGATGACAATTTGTTTCCAGTTCGTGGCGTCTGTGAGACAAGATGTAGTGGTGTGAGTAGGTGATGTGCACAGTTTGGTAGCTTTCTGGGTGGAGTATCAAACGGCTTTCTAGAACGGCTGAGCTACAGCTCTATCAATAGTATACTGCTGCACCTGTTTTCCCACAGCCCTGCCAACATCTATCATTTTCCGTTTTTTGTCTTCTTTCCTAGTCTGGTAGGTGTGTGAACCTCCAAACTGCTTCAGGTTGCATTTCTCTAATTATTTGTGATTCAGAGAACTTTTTTCCCATATGATTGTTGTTAGTTTGGATTTCTTCCTTTGAAGGCTATGTATTCACGTGCTTTTGGCCATTTATGTGCTGGGGAGTGGCATATATTGTTTAATAAATGTAGCTCCGTTCCCGAGTTTAAGAAAAGAGACCTCTATCAGAGGAGTTTGTTCCAGGGTTTTTTCCCCCAGCTACCTATTTCCTTTCTGATTTTTACTGCGTTGGATTTTTTTGTGCAAACAATTTAAAAATTTTATATAGTCATCATGAAACACACTATCCTCCCTTCCGGAAGATAGGTGAGAAGCTCTGGGTGCAGACTAGACAGATTTTTTTAGACATGGCTAATGTGGGAATTTCTTTGGCTTTTTTGTTACAAAAGTGTATACTCCCACTCCCACCCCCACCCTCAAGATGGGGGAAAGATGGAAGGGAGAGTAAATAGACTGTTTTATTCACTGAAAAAAAAATCATTAAAGTCAACATCTTCCCAGACTATGGAGCTAGGAAGTAGGGGGTGGGGTGGGGTAGTGAGCAGCATCCTTTTTGAGTGAGCAGGTTCTGAGATTCAGAATTTTACATCCCTCCTACACAAAATCAGAAGCCCCTTCCTCCAGCATGGAACTGCATAGGAAGTAGAAGGATAGGGGAGAGGACAAAGGAGGGAAAGTAGAGGAGGGCTTGGGCCATCCTGTTCTAATTTAACGGGTCAGAGGAGCCCCAGACACACCATTTTAGGAGGGGGCCTGAATGCATAGCTCCTTATCCTCAGTACCAGGGCCAGGAACCATTTCCATGATGTAACTTGGACTCCCAGGACTCCTACTACAGAGACAGCAAGCAGGTGTAGGAGAAAGCCTGAGGCAGCAAGGCCTGGCAAACTGGAGGGAAGGGGGCAGGCAGGGCGTCCCTGGACCACAAGGTGTGGACTGGGGAGGACAGTGGGGGAACGCAGCTAGTGCCAGAATCTGGGCCATGGCCTGCTGGCTGGGGGTGGGAGTGGGGGGGCAATGGTCAGTGATCTGGTCACGGTTTGCCCCTTCTCCAGTCCTGCATGCCAAAGCCTACAAGACCTATTTGTGAGGCCCACCCTCTATTTTGGCTTCAAGGAGCCTTGGAGAGTATTTCCCTTCAACACAATTTTCCTGAAGCCATAAAACTCTTTAATACTTCAGCCAGCTGTGGGGGCCAAAGCTGAGGCCAAGCCTAGGGCTGGGGGCTGGGGGCTAGGGCTGGGACTAAGACTGGGGATTGGGGCCAAGTCTGGGGCTGGAACTAAGACTGGGGCCTAGGGCTGGGCCTGGTATTAGGACCTGGACCCTGAACGGGTAGAATTGGGCCTCCTTTGGTTCCTCCTGAACCATGAGATTTCCCCTCTTCTAGCCCAAACTCTGGGTTCTCTACCTACCCATCCCCTCCTCACCCCCCAGGGTGAAAGCTCAGGCCCTAGTCTGCTCTGGAGGAGGAGGAAGGAAGGAAGGGAGAGGAGTAGTTTGGAGAGACCTGAGGAGTCATTTTTTCATTTCTCCTACTGCAGTGCCTGAAATTCCTATTATCAACTTGGATTTTTATCAGATTTTAAGGTGTGCCAAGCCTTTTTCCTGTAAAACAGTCTCATATGGTGGGCTGGGTAAGGATTATTATATCTATTTGATAGAGGAAGAGTTGAGGATTCAGTGGAAGGGTGACAGCTAATAGGGAGTCATCTTTTGCCTAAAGGGATTGTGTCAAGAAGGAAACCCATCCCATGAAGCCCTCACCTAGAGGGCAGGGCTTCAGACTTTTACTGTTGTTACATAAATGGTGCATCTAAGCTGCTGACACTTTGCAGAGAGACTAGGGCAGGGACACAGTCTGGGAGCTTGCAGCATGTTGGGAGACGTGGGCTGGATGGATGGGAATTCTATAGCAGAGGCGTCCTGGAAGCCAGGGCAGCTTTAAGTCACTGGGCCCATGGCAGCAAAATGGAGGGGTTGCTCAGGGATCATGCTTCTCCTTCCCCATTCATTTCTCAAATGAGACCTGACAGGGCCTTTAGAATTCATCTCCTCCCAACCCCTCACTTTATAGTGGAGGCACCTGGACCCAGAGAGGGACAGGATCTTCCCCAAGACTAATGTGGCACAGTGGGTAAAACCCTCAACTTGGAGTCATGAGCCCAGAGTTCAAATTCTGTTTTGGCAAATTCATTACCTACATGATTGGGCAAGTCCCTTCACCTCTATGGACTTCCATTTTTATTTTCTCATCTAGGTGGTACAGTGGACAGAGTGCCAAGCTTGGAGTCAGTTATCTTCCTGAGTTCAAATCTGACCTCAGACACACTTACTTACTAGCTGTGTGACTCTGGGCAAGTAACTTCACCCTGTTTGCCTCAGTTTCCTCCTCTATAAAGTGAGCTGGAGAAGGAAATGGCAAACTACTCATTATCTTTGCCAAGAAATCTCCAAATAGGGTCACGAAGAGTTGGACATGACTGAAAAAGAGATTTAACAACAACAAAAAAAGGAGACAATGAGCTAGAGAGCCTCTAACATCCTTCCTATGCTCATACCTAGAGTCTCCGTCCAAGGCTCATGCACCTACATAATTTTTAGCTCAAGTTCAGGTCACTGTTTGAAAAAGGGGAGATCGGTGAGTGGTTAGGGAGAAGGTCTCAATCAATTAAACTTGCCCCCTGTCCCCAACCTGGGAATACTGTCCTGGAGGTCGGAACTCTGGAAGTTCCTATTGCATCTCCCCCTTGCAATCCCACCCCACATAGTCCCAGGCACTCAGTCTCTCATCCATTTTCTTAAGTGACAGCAGGTCAGGAACAGGAAGGAGGTCAGTCTTAGCTTCCCTGAGAACTCAGTCACTTCTCTAATTCCAGCCCTAAGAACGATTCAAAACCATTGTTGTGAGAGAAAATGTCAGCCTCCCACTCAGGTGTCCATCTCTGTGACTTAATTCAGCTCCCTAAGCGTTTCCAGACCTGCCCCTAGTGCCAAAGTACTTGGCCCTGTGATTACTTTTATTGTGGGAAAGGTGGAACTGGAGACAGAGGATGCACTGACCTTGGTTCTGCCCTCAGGGCGCTTACAGTCTAGGGAAGAGACAGGAAGAGGAGACCGTGACCACAGGGAATTGACAGACCAGGGGCAGATGGAGAAGGCACTTACCTAGGTCACCGTCTGGATGAGGCACAGGAGGAGTAGACTCTGGGCTGGGGTAGGGGTTAAGGAACAGAGGTATCTCGAATCAAGACCGTCAGGGAGCTCAAAGTTTAGGGAACATAGAAGAAGAAGGGGATGGTGTAGTGGAAGACTGGGGAAGTGGAGCTCCAGAACTGAAGGTAGAAGGCTCTTCAGAGGGCATCTGGTCCAAAGCATAGTGTACCTGAAGCGTGAATCCCTTCTATCACCTTTCTGAAAAGTGGCCATGCGGGCTCTGCAGGAAGCCCTGCACTGAGAGAAGCTCATGATCTCCTCAGGCAGCCTCTTCCACTTTTGCGCAGTTCTTGCTTATATTGAGCTAAAATCTGCCTCTCTGTGTCTTCTCCCCAGGGCTTCTAGCTCTGCCTTCTGGGGCCCAGCAGAGCAAGCCTAATTCATCCCGCACATGACAGCCCTCCAAATGCTCCCAGACATCTATCATCTTGTCAAGCCTTCTCCTCTCCAGGCTAAACATCCCAGGTCCCTTCAATCAGTCTCAGCATTACATTGTTTCCCATTTTCCCTTTCACCAGCCTGGTCACCCTTGTCTAGATGTGCCCCAGTTGATCAATGTCCTTCCTAAACTACAGTGCCCTGAACTGAGCCCTGGATTCCAGAATGCAGTGAGACTATGCCCTGCCTCATGTGTATACCCCTCTTTTCTCAATGCAGCCTAAAGGCACATGGGATTTTCTGGCTACCTTGTCTTCCTGCTGATTCACACTGATTATGTTGTGGAGTTGTTTTTCAGTCACGTCTGACTCTTTGTGATCTCATTTGGGGTTTTCTCGACAGATACTGAAGTGTTTTGCCATTTCCTTCTCCAACTCATTTTACAGATGGGGAAATTGAGGCAAAGAGGGTTAAATGACTTGCTTAGGGTCACCCCTCTAGTAAGTGTCTAAAGCCAGATTTTAACTCAGGAAGATGAGTCCAGGCCTAGTACTCTATCCACAGTACCACCACACACAGATCACATAATCTACTTAAAAATCCCCAATCATTTTTAAGAAAATCTTCTGCCTAACCAAACCTCCCTTATCTTGCGCTTGGGACATTATTTATTTATTTCTAAGCCAAGTGGAACTTTCTATTTGCCTCTATTAAATTTTTTTTTGTTAGAGCTCACTTAATGTTTTTTCTCATCAAGCTCTCTTTGGACCCTAACTCTGTGCAGGTCCCTCCATCTCAGCTTTGTGCAACGTGTTTACTTCATAAAAACGTCACCTCTGTCTTCCTTCAAGTCATCGAGAGAAACAGTGAACAGAACAGGGCAAACGTCAGATCCTTGTGTATTACATTAGAGGTTTCTCCTACCCATGAATGAACACACCAAAATATCTAAAATACTAAAATTCTGGTGGGCAGTGGAGGTAGATGGCACCCAACATAAGAAGAAGCAAAGGTGATAAAATGGGGGACCTGTAGAGCCCACAAAGTGGATAAGAGAACTAGCAGCACATGGGGGCACTGTCACTTAGTGATTGGCATGGGATTCCCCACTGGGGCAGGATTGGAGCCAAGAACTAGAGTTAGGTACTTTCCTATCCATCACTTCCCTGAACCCCAAATATGTGCCCTCTCTCCATTGATCCCACATCTACCCAGCCTCGCCCACAGGTAGAGTTGTAGTGACCTACACAGTGTAATATTTGGAATACCAGGGAATCCTCGTGAACAACATTACCTTTTCTTGATAATGTCACTTACCTTCTCCTCTAAGAATTTGGATGCTATACCAGTTGGTGCATATATGTTTAGTCTTGATATTACTTCATTTTCTATGTTACTTTTAGCAAGATGTAGTTTCCTTCTTTATCTATTCTAATTAGATCTATTTTTGCTTTTGCTTTCTCTGAGATCAGAATTGCTACCCTTGCTTCTTTTTTTTTCTTACCTCATCTGACACGTCATATATTCTGCTCCAGTCTTTTACTTTCACTCTGTGTGTATCTCTCTGCTTCAAATGTGTTTCTTGCAAACAACATATTGTAGGATTTTGGTTTTTAATCCACTCTGCTATCTGCTTCTGTTTTATGGGAGATTTCATACCATTTACATTCACAGTTATGATTACTGTGTCTTTCTCTCTATCCTATTCCCGTTAATATGTTTCTCCCCTCTTTCACCTTTTCCCTCCTCACCAGAGTTTTGTTTCTCAACACTGCCTCCCTTAATCTCCCTTCCCTTCTATCAGCCTCCTTCCCTTTTCTTTTCCCTTTCCCCTTTACACTTCCTATACAGTGTGATAGGTTTCTACAACCAACTGAATGTGTGTTATTCCCTCTTTGAGCCAAATCTGATGAGAGTAAAGTTCAAACAATGCTCACCCTCCTTCCTCCTTTCCCTCTACTATAATAGGTCTTTTCACCTCTTCCTGTGATGTAATTTTTTTCTGCCTCCCCCTTCCTCTTCTCCCAGTATGAACCTTTTTAACCCCTTAATTAATTATTTTTATCATCACATCAAATTCAACTTATTCCTACATCCTCTGTTTAAATGCCATAATGAAGATACAGTTCTCAAGAGTTACAAGTATCATCTTCCCGAGTAGGGATATGGTTTAATCTTATGAATGATACCTTTTGTTTCCTTCCTGTTTACCTTTTTGTGTTTCTCTTGAGACTTGTATTTGAAGATCAAATTTTAAATGACATCATGGGGTGATGTCTTGACTTTGGAGTGAGTTAGAGTTAAGTGGGACCGAGTTGCACAGAGTCTTCAGCCTCATTCTCTCTCTTCCACAGTCATCAAAGTCCAGTGCCCAGACAAAAATCAAGATGACTGGCTATGGCCTAGGATGCAGATGACCTTGGCATGTTTGATGCCTGACCAGGTTCTAAGTGCTCTGCAGCACCTGCTTCAGCTGCCTTCATGGTTGTTGAAATAGATTGTTTTTATCCACCTATTTTGATGGGGCAAGTCCTCATATGCTTGGGATCGACATCCCCCTAACTCAGTTACAAGTTTGAAGCCTGTCAATTACCCTAGCAGCTAAACAAATTGGGGTAGGTGAATATCATGGAATAATACTGTGCTATGAAAAAAAGTGGTGAAAATAAGAAGAATTCAGAGAAGCCTGGGAAGTCATAGATGAACTGATGCAAAGGGAAATGAGTAAAACCAGGAAAAACAATACACATTATGACAGTAAAAGTGTAAATGAAAGAACGGAACAATGAAACTGAATGATGTGGAATTAAAGGGACCAAGTTAAACACCAAGAGGAGCTAAGAAAAGATACCTCCTCCCTTCAGTGCAGAGGTGGGGAATTATGAGTGTGGAATATTGCATAATGGTATCAAACAGATGTTGACTGATCTCTCAACTGGATTCCCTGCTTTGAATCTCTCCCCTTTCCAACCCATTCTTCACTCAGGGGAAAGGGGGGGGAGGAAATAAGCATTTATTAAGCACCTACTATGTGTCAGACACTGTATTTTGCAAATATTATCTTGTTTGATCCCCACAACACCCCTGAGAGGTAGGCGCTATTATTATTCCCATTTTAAAGTTAGGGAAATTGAAGCAAACTGAAGTGAAGTGACTTGCCCAGAGTCACACAGCTAGAATGTGTCTGAGGCTGGATTTCAACACAGAGTTCTAGCTGCCAGACTACCTAGCCCTCAAAATGATATTCCATCTCATCTCCAGACCTTTTCTAATGGTCCTTATTACCTCTATGATCAGACTCCCTTGTGTGGCATTTATGCCCTTCATGATCCAAATCCAACCTATCCACCCATATTATGCATCAACCTCATCCACATGTTCTTTGGTCCAAACTTTTTAACTGTTTCTCATACAGAGCATTACCTATCCAATCTCCATGTCTGCACAGATTGTTCCTCCATGAATGGATCATAAGAACATGAATTTAGAGGTGGGAGGAAACTTAGAGCCATCTAGTCCAACTGAGACTCAGAGAGGTTATGTAAATTTGGCTGTAGTCACACAGCCAGTAAGTGGCAGAGGAAGGACTTGAACTTGGGTCCTCTGACTTAAAACCCCCACACTCTCCACTCTCCTTCCACCTCTCACTCCCCTCACTTGCACCTCTCACCCTTCCAGGTTCACCTCAAGTCCCACTACTACTAGGAAGTTTTCTGATGACTCCAGCCCTCCTGGATCTTCTCCTCCTCCAAACTCTTGAAACGTTTAGAATACAGAACTACACAGTCTAATATAGCACCTACTATGTGCTAGGTACTGTGCTAAATGCTTTACAAATATCTACTCATTTGATCTTCACAACAACCCTGAAAGTAGGTGCTACTATTATACCCATTTTATAGATGAGAAAACTGAGGCAAAAGAGGGGTTAAGCCACTTGCCCAGGCTCACTAGTAAGTATCTCTAAGGGCAAACAAAGTAGGATTTTTGCTGTTTTTGTTTTACTAAAAGTCCCTCTGAATAATGTGTTTAAGGAGGATCTTTCCCATCCATTGTCAAGCCTGGGAAGATTTGTAGGAAGGTCCACACCTTTTGTTAATGAGGCATTGGTTCTCAGGGATTATGATGCCCTCTGGCTCTAAAAAGTGTATAAAGACTCTGAGGTAAGAGTTTTATTTTGGGGCTTACTGACTGGAAGTGTTTGGCCAGAAGAGGACTCCAGGAAGCTGCTAAGGATGCCCCCACCCCTTTGAAAACCCAGATGTCAGTGCTTCCCTCTCTGGGAACTATGCTCAGACAATTGGACCTGTCTGTTGAATTCAGGCAGAGGAAGCCATGTCTGTTGATCTTTGATTTCTCTGTATTTGAAGTTCAGAGTGCTGACTCCCCTGAACTAGGTGAATGATATACGTGCTTGGTTAAAGGAATGATACATGTATTTGATTAAAGGGATTGTTAACCTCTCAAAAGTTGCCTTTCCTTTTATAAATGCAGATCTAAAAACCTGTGATATCAGGTCCCCCTGTGTATGTTGGGGGTACTTACTAATACAGTGTCTGAGTCTAGATTTGAATTCATGTCTTCCTGACTCCTGACCTAGCTCTTTATCCACAGCATTTGCTACCTAGCTGTCAAGCCTTTGGATCCAGACACAGAATCCTATTTTCATCTCAAATGTTCCCCATGTATAAGTCCTTTCTTTCCAGGTAGATGGCACAGTACATAAAGAACTGGACTTGGAGCTGGGAAGACCTGAGTTTGAATCCCGCCTCAGACACTTCAGCCGGAACCCTGGAACCCTGGAAAAGTCATTTAATAGCTCTGTGCCTCAGTTTCCACATCTGTAAAATGAGGGTAATAATAGAGCCCACCTCACAGGGTTGTTGTGAGGATCAAATGAGATAACATAGTGATTTGTAGAGCTTAAATATCATATAAATAACAGCTATTACTGTTGTGATTCCCAGCCAGAACAGAAGCTCAGAGATGGTGCAGTAGAAGCAAACCAGACATCACTTCTAACATTGGAAGGCTGTTACTTACCCTTGACCCTGAGTCTTTGACAGGCTGTGATCTCCAGTCCTGCAATGCCCTCCCTTCTTACCTCCATGTCCAACCCTTCTTAGAATCCCTAGTTTCTATCAGAGCTCAGCTCTAGCACCATCTTCTCCATGGGCATTTCATTGGTCACCCTTCCAGCTAACTTCTCTTCCACATTACTCTGTCTGTTGTATGTTTGCGTAAACATTGTCTCCCCCCCATAGAAGTAACTTCTTAGAGAGCAAGAATCGCTTCCTCTTTTTGGTCTTTGTATCTTTTTGTTAGCATGCACGTCAGGCACATAGTAGGAGCAAATTTCTTCTTTAAGTGTGTGGTCTCCCCCCAGAGGCCACACACTCAGCCTCCCAAAGCTCAGGAGAAATGAGTTTATCAAATCCACAAGGCAGTGAGAGGCCGACACCTAGCTACCCCTTATCACAGCTTCACAAGGCCACCTTGGTGTCCCCCCACTCTATAAATCTAGAAAACACCCCTCACCAAATCCAGTTTCCTTAGAGCTCCAGCAACGCTGGCCCCACACGTGCAGGATAATAAAGTCTGTGTTCAGCCTTTAACAGCCCAGTTATTAATCTCACCTAGCCACGACACCCATCCCCCCAAATCAGAAACCTGCCACCCCAAACAGGACCACACAGTTCCCTGGCTCCTGGCTATCCCTTAACTCCTTCGAGCCCACAGACTGGCCCTGAGGAAGCCAGCTAGGCAGTGCCCATGGATCAGCATGAAGCAGATGCTCAAACTGCCAATTTTCTCCTGTGCAAGGCATGGAGATGCAACTCTACAGGTTCTGGGGGAATGGGGAAGGTGGGCAGATCAACATCTGGACCGTGGTTTGTAGCTGTCGTACTGGGCTCATGGGGAAAGTCTCCTTGCTCTCTGAAAACCCTTCAGAACAGGTCTTTTCTTAACAGAAGAAGCGGATCCCTTTAAAGCTGTGGCCAGCCCCACCCCCCAGCTCTGTATCCCTTGTTTTTACCAGATGTTCATGTGAATAACATAATACTATGTCCCCCTCCCTCCCCACTCACAGCCCGGGCTCCCTGAGAACTGGGGCTATGCTTCCCTCCTAAACTGGGGGTCCTTCAGGGCAGAGTCTACTTTCCCCTTCTTACAGGGGAGGGGGGAAAGAGGAGGAAGGGGTTGGTCCCTGAAGGCAGACATTGTATCTCCCCCTTGCCCAGGATGGTCCCTGAGGAGCAGGGACTCTGGTTCCCTTCTCAAATTTGTGGCTCCTGGAGGGCGGAAGCCATCTCCCCCTATTACTTTCGGCTCCCCTTCTTCCACTCCAGGCTTCCTGGGTGATGGGGCTGTATCTCCCCCTCCCACATGCACATACTTGTACGGGGTGTGGGGGGGGGTCCCTGGGGCTCCTGAGCATTCCTTTTCAATCCATCATTTATTAAGTGCCTTCTAGGCCCTAGGGATATAGCTCAGGAGGATTCACCCATATTGTGCCTTCCTGACCCAAATCTGGGGTTTTTTCTGGCTCCACAGTATTGCTGTAGATCCCTGATGTTGCCCTTATATCCGTGGGCTTTTACGCTGTTAGCAACATCCTTCCCAGCAATGGGGGGTGGGGGGTGGCTATGTCATTGGCAGCCAAGGGAAGGATGCTCAGATGGGTGTCAGAAGACAATTAGGTGGCTGCTCTCTCCCCCTCATTCCATCCACATACCCACTTTTCACTACTGAGTTTGGAAAAGGGAAACTCCTGGCAATTCCCTCTCTCCTCCCCCTCCCCCCTCCCCAGCACACAGCTGGCGGGGAACTAGGAGGCCCAGCTTGGTTCAAGTTTTCCATATTAATTGGCTCTTCCCTTGAGGAAGGTTCCCAGGGGTCAGCTGTCCCCTCAGGGCTGGATTGACAGCTTTCACCCTCCCCTTTCCTTCTTCCCCCAGTTTCAAGCTGGAGGCTAGCCAGAGTTCAGGGATCTCTTAGGGATTCGGGGCTGGTAGGGGGTGGGGGCCGTCTGGGAGAGGACTGAAATTGGGATAGACTATCATCCCCTTCAAGTTTCCCCATTATTTCCAAATAGGAAGGGTAGCTGAGGAGCAGAGGGTGGGGTGAACATTGAACTCCTCTCAGAGCTATTTAATGGGCTCTTGGAGGAGGCTTTAGAGAACCTTAGGTTCCGGATCAGGTCAGCCTCCTAATGGTCTTCCTGCCTGCCTCAGACCTCTCTTACAATTCATTCTCCACAGAGATGCCAAGGTGATATTCCTAAAGCACAGATCTGACCATATTCCCTTGCTCAAAGAGCTCCATTCGCTTCCTATAACTTTTAGGATCAAATACAAGCTCTTGTTCTATCAAAGTCAAAGGAAGTCCCTTACTTCCCTGGAACAGAATTTTAGAGAGATGTGGTCACCTGGCACTCTATCTCCCCACATTTAACTCAAGAATGAGGCTCTAGTAGGGAATCTGGGGCTTTCTGCTGAGGGGGAGGGGGAGGAGAGGAGATATTTCTGACTGGAGGTGGCCCTCCAATCATATCACTTCCAAGGCCTATGGGTAAGGCAGACCTTGGGGATCGAGGGGCCCACTCATTGAACCTCTGGTCATGGGATTTTCCTACTTGGGCTTTTGTCTCTGACTTCTCAGTGTCTGCTGGTGGTATTAGGGTGACCACAGCCCTCTAAAGCGACAATTACAGTTAGGAAGATGAGGCCACTAGCATAGGGATGGGTGAGCTTGGAGCAGTCCAAAGAAAGCTGCCTGAAGGCTGGGGAATGGTGAGCAGATGTTGTCTCTCTGGGGGAACAGAGGTGAGGGAAGGGAGGACTGGAGAGATACTGGAAGGATAGGAGGGGCAGCCTGCCTGGGTATGGCGGGAACACCACCACACCAACAGTTAGGATCCAGTTCTGAGATTGTTTCCAGGGGAGTGTGTGACCTGCAGCAAATCGCCCTCTCTGAATCTTCACACCCTCCTTTGTAAAAAGAGAGTTAGGATAAGACAATGTCCAACATTCATCCCCATTCTAAAAAACCAAAGCTATGATCTATGGAGTCTCTCTCCTACCCAGTATTCTGGCCAGAGATAGAATACCTTGGGGGGTGTGTGTGTGTGTGTGTGTGTGTGTGTGTGTGTGTGTGTGTGTGTGTGTGTGTGTGTGTGTGTGTGTGTGTGTGTTAGGGAGGGGTGGGGAGGAGGGCATGCTGGGGACGGAAAGATGTAAATCATTAGACTAGGGATTCTCAACATTTGGACCATGGAGTTATTGTGAGGAGTCCATGAATCCACATGCCAAATTCATACCAGCTTTTTGTATTTTCTCAACCAAACCAATGCCAATAGGAAACTATTATTATATGGGGGTATACAAAAATGTTAATGTTAAAAAGAGGTTTTTATATTCAAAATGTTCAGAATCACAGGACCTCAGAGGCCTCTGGACCAGAGGTGTCAGATGCACAAGGCAAAAGGCAGCATGGAACCCACCACACTCCCACGTGTGGCCCGAAGCAGATTAAAACGTGATTGGGAAATATTTAACCAAATTAATTAATTTAAAAAGAAGCATATAGGTATGTGTGATGTTCTAAGTCAATATGTGGCCTGCAGGGATCTTTAGGCCCTTTATTTCTTCCTGGGTTTGATACCGGTGCTCTTGACCAACGATATCTGAGCAATCAATCAACGTTTATTAGGCACCTACCATGCACCAGATGCTGGGGATCCATAGAGAAAAGCAAACACAAGTCCCCTCTATAACAAATCCCACAAATGGTCATCCAAGAAAGGATGCTGTTGGAATGGAGGCCCCATCAGGAGAGAGGTCAGCCAGTGAAGGAGAGAGGAAGGAGTGATGAACAGCAGACATTGGTGACTCTTAGCCAAGGGGTTCCAAGGCAGATATTTGTCAACCTTACGTTAAGAATAATTAAGGTCTGCTGTCTTCCCCAGGGCATATATCCAAGATGTGATGGAGAACTTCCCAGGATTTGTCAAACCTCATGGCTACTACCCTCTCCCAGGGATATTGCCAGAGGAAAGCTAAAAAGCCTTGCCAAGGATTATGAAGTCCTGGGCAAGAAACTAAAGACCTTCAGGGCACAGGTGGTGTTTTCATATCTGCTGCCAATCAAAGACAAAGGCTTCAGAAGAGAAAAGCAGGATTGGAGAACTGGACAGCTGGTTAAGAATATGGTGTCTGAGCAGGAGATTTGGATTTCTAGACCATGTGGAAAATGTGGGAATGATGGGCCCTTGTCTGGGGATGGAGTGCACCTAACAAGAGCTGGTAAAAAATATGTATTTGCTTGATGCTAATTCCCCACTGGTAGAGTTGTGAATTGGTTCAATCATTCTGGAAAACAATTTTTCATTCTGTAAGAAGTTATTAAATTGTTCGTTTGCTTTGACTAAGAGGCTCCATTGCTGGGATTAAACCCCAAGGAGATTATTGGCAGTAAGAAAAGACCCATATGTACAAAAATATCCATAGCAACGTTATTTGTGATAACAAAAAGCTGGAAACAAAAAAAAAATGTGCCCAACCATTGAGGAGTGGCTGAACAAACTGTGGTCCATGAATATAATGGAATATTACTTCATTGTAAGGAATAATAAGTGGTAAGAATTTGGAGAGACGTGGAAAGACTTGTATGAAAGGATACACCATGAAGGAAGCCAAGAGACAGCCAGCTGGTGCAGGGGTTAGAACTGAGTTCAGCTCCAGCCTCACTTACTAGCTGTGTAACTGATCAAGTCACTTCATCACTGTTTTCCTCAGATTCCTCAGCTGTAAAATGAGAATAATAACAGCCCCTCCCTCGATGGATTATTGTAAGGATCCAGAGGAGATCTTTGTAAAACACTCAGCACACAGGAAGCGCTATATAAATGCTTATTCGCTCTCCCTGCAAAATAGCACACATGATGACGAGAGTGACACAAATAAAATCGGTGTTAGTACCATGCTTCCCACCGTCAAGGACACAACTCTCCTTTCTGTTAACAATCAATAAACTACTTTCAGGGGAGGAACTTTGTAGAGGGAATGGGCTGCTCTTTGGGTATTCATTAAGAAGTATCTATCATGTCAAAATGAAATATATCGATTCTTTTTCAATCAACATTTTTAAGCAAAGACGGGACAGGCAACTGAGACAGACCAAGTACATTCACAGTGGAAGTTTGTGCTGGAGGCAAAACAATTTTGAGAGGGTTGAAGGACTGATGCTTGAGCTATCTGAAAGAAGGGAAGGCATCAATCACTCATTGAAAACAATCCCATCCCCCAAGATGACGCCAAACACAAAGAAGGAAGCCATTGTCTGGCCCAAGACGGAAGCCAAGTCCAAGGCCTTGAAGGCCAAGAAGGCGGTGTCGAAGGATGTCTATAGCCACAAAAAGAAGATCCAAATATCCCCCACCTTCTGGCGACCCAAGACACTAAGACTTCCGAGGCAGCCCAAATACCCTCAGAAAAGTGGCCCTCAGAGAAGCAAGCTTGGCCACTAGGGCATCATTAAGTTTCCCTTGACCAATAAGTCTGCCGTGAAGAAGACTGAGGACAACAACAGCCTACTCTACATCGTAGATGTCAAGGCCAACAAGTACCAGATCAAGCTGGATGATATCGACGTGACCTAGGTAAACACGCTGACCTGTCCTGATGGAGAGAAGACATCCTACCTCCGACGTGCTCCAGACTATGATGCTTTAGATGCTATCAACGGAATTAGAATCATCTACACTGTGTCAAGCTATCCCACTGCCAGGAAAAGAAGAAGAAAACAACCCCAGACCTTATTATCACTCCCGTAAAAGATGACAAAGGGAATATTACTAATTGCAGATATTTATGTCTACCTTCCCATCCTTACAACATTTTATGAGAGTATGCATATGAGAAGCAGCTTGGCATTAATGATGATAATAATTAATAATAAAAGCCACCACTTACATGGCACTTACCACTTACCAGGCGCTGTTTGTTCTAAATGCTTTACAAATACTATTTCATTTGTTCCTTGCAGGAACCCTATTATTATCCTCATTTTACAGTTGGGGAAACTGAAGCCGACAGCAGTGAAGTGACTTGCCCAGACACTAACAGCTAGTAAGTGTTGGAGGCTGGATTTGAATGCAAGTCTTCAGGTCCAGCATTTTGTCCACCGCACCCCCTGACTGCATGATTCATTAATACAACAGTGAATGAAAAGCATTTATTAAGCGTTTGCTTGAACACTGAGAGTACAGACATAAAAGCAAGATGTCTCTGTCCTCAAGAACTTTACCTTCTAATTGAAGAAGACAATCGGTATGAGGGTCTGGTGACCCAGGAAGGATGCTTTGGTTTGAGAAGTCACAAGGATGGTGAGTGGTGCCATGATGGCGTTGGTTGTCATGCCCTTTCCAGAAGCAATGGGAATATTGATTTTATTATATTTACCAGAGCAAGCAGAAGAAATGGGGAAGGGGGGGATAGTAGGGAGATGCTGGGGATTGGAATGTTAAATGGAATGTGAAACAGGGTCTGGGGTCCAAGATTGGCTATATAAAGCAGTTGATAGACTTCTAAACTAGCTGACTCACCAATCTAGACAGGAAGGCTCCATGGTGATGATTCCAAAACTGAGTGGATGAAGTCTCTAAGGACATGGTCTCAGTGATGGTCTGGTGAGATCCAAGGAGGAAAATTGCTAGGACAGCAGGGAATCAGAGAATGCTCCCTAGAAGTGGGGGCATTTGAGAGAGACTTTAACAGAGAACCATCTGCTTAATACTGGCACATGGCCGAGGAAGAACCTGGCTAAGGTAGCTGGAAACTGAACTAGTAGCATGACTCATTCACTTACTCAGTCTTGTTCCACATACATGACCCTTCATCACCTTGATCACTCTGTGCCTGTGTAGAATGTACTCTCTCCTCATCTCTGTCTTCTAATTTTCTTCTGAATTCAGCTCATATCGCCTTCTACTGAAAGGCCCTTTCTGATCCCCCAAGATGCTGCTGACTCTACCTCCACTTGTATATACAGGGTGATTCAAAGTTGTATTGAGATTTTGGAACACCTCATATTTTGTATATACCTCTATGTTCATTTGCTTCTCCTGAAAGAATGTAAACTTCTTGAGAGCAGGGACTATATCCTTAGTTGCTGATACCTAATAAATAGTGCTGTTGTGTTTGGCCTTTGTTTTCAAAGAAGATCATGACATCACAGACATGATGACATGACTTGCACTTGACTTTGTTTTGAGTGAGGGAGGGCTGTGCAAGGTCACTAGCCTCACTTTCTCCTCCTGAGCCATTTGGATCCAGTGACCAGATATTTATCAGGATGACTGGAGATGGTTCAGGATGACTTAACAAATTATTGTTGACTGCTTGACTGATGTCCCTAGCCCTGTACTCAGGTATCCTGTGGAGGCAACAGAGAAGGTAAGCAGGAAGTAAAATGGATGGTTTTAATTATATTAAATTAAAAAGGTTCCACACAAACAAAACCAATGCAGTCAAAATTAGAAGAAAAGCAGGAAACTGGAGGGGGGGAATTAACAGCAAGTTTATCTGATAAAGGTTTCATTTCTCTGGTATATAGAGAACTGAATCCAATTTATAAAAATAAGAGCCATTTCCCAATTGATAAATGGCCAAAGGATATGAGCAGGCAGTTTTCAGAAGAAGGAATCAAAGCTATCTATACTCACATGAAAAAAAGGCTATTAATCACTACTGATTAAAGAAGTGCAAATTAAAACAACTCTAAGGCACCAGCTCACACCTATCATATGGATAATATGATAGAAAAGGAAAACAACAAATGTTGGAGGGGATGTGGAAAAATAGGGACATTAATGTACTGTTTGGTAGAGTTATAAATTGGTCCAACCATACCTTTTGACCCAGCAATATCACTATTGGGTCTGTATCCCAAAGAGATAAAAGAAAAATGAAAAAGATCTATATATACACAAATATTTATAGCAGCTCTTTTAGTGGAGGCAAAGAATTGGAAATTGAGGGGATGCCTCTCCTGTGGGGAACGGCTGAACAAGTTGTAATGTTTGATTGTGATGGAATATTATTGTGCCCTAAGAAACGACAAGCAGTCTGGTTTTGGAAAAGTCTGGGAAGACTTACATGAATTGACAGAAAGTAAAATGAGCAGAACAAGGAGAACATTGTATACAGTGATAGCAACATTGTAGCAATGATCAACTCTGAAAGACTTAGCTATCTGATCAGGACAATTATCCAAGACAATTCCAAAGAACTCATGATGGAAAAATGCTATCCACCTCCAGAGAGAGAACTAATGAACTCTATGTAGAGATTGAAGTACAATTTTTTTCTGTTTCTTCCTTTGTATTTGCAACATGGATAATACGGAAATATGTTCTGCATGGTTTCACATGTATAATTGATGTCACATCACTTGCCTTCAGGGTAGGAGAGGGACTGGAGGGAGGGAAAGAATTTGGAACTCAAAATTTAAGAAAAATGAATGTTAAGAATAAATAATGCATCTTTAAAAGAAAAAAAGGAAGATAGGGCCCTGCCTTAGGGTATCTCACAGTCTGCAGGTGACAGAGGAACAGTCTCAGGTGTGACGGAGCCAGGAAGATAAACAGAGAGAACATGAGAGTAGGTGCTTAAGGGCCATGTGAGCGAACAGGAGTAAGGGAGGCCTTTGAGAGGGGCCACTCTGCCTCATGTTCCTGAAGTCTGAAGTGTATTTTAACAGAATAGGTGCACTGGAGTGGGGTATGAAGGTCTTACATTTGTTCTGTGGAGTTTGGATTCAGTCAAAGGGTGGCCCTCGAGAGCCAAAATTCACAGAACAAATCCTTCTATTAAGGGGATTTATTATGTGAAGTTTGGATTCAGCTGAAGGGTCACACTTGAGGACCTAGCAGACCATGGATGACTGCAGGTTCCTCACCCTGGTAGGGTTTGCAGCCTCTAGTTTCTTCCCTTTTTGGATAATTTGGATAATAGAATAATTTTCTTCTCTTTTCCAGTTCTGTAGAATCTCCTCTGTTCTCCTCAATTTCCACAAACAATGGTTTAGAAGCTACATTTGCCTCCTCTTTCTGTACCTGAGGATGCAGCTCATCGGGGACAGATGTACTCAAATTGATCCAGAGCAGCTGGGGCTCCTTCCTATCTAATGACTTATCTTGGGTATCAGCTCCCCATCAGCCAGTCTGAAGGTCATCCATCCTCCTTGGCTGACTTGAGCAGCTCTGCCTTCTCTGCTCCCAGTCAGCATCATCCCATCCGTTGTGAGCTTTGGCCTGCCCCTTCCTCAATCCTCTCTTTTCCCCAGGATAGCTAAAATCAGACAGTAACAGCAGCAGCAATGAAAACCCCCAATCCTCTTCTTTGCTGAACTCAGCTTCCACCACTGCCGCCTGCGCCAGCCTCGGCTCACTCGAGCTTGGCCCTCCTGACATCATCCTGAGGCTCAAGGCCTGCCACACTTCGCTATTCATTCTCTGTTACCTGACCTTGCTTCCTCTCAGCTCTGACAAATCTAAACTGGGTGATGATTGCTCTTGCTGCATCTACTTCGGCCTCTCCAGACAGTTCTCATTTTTCCTCCTTATCGGACCTGTTTTTGAGCAGAGTCTGACCTAGGCCTTTTCTAAAGATTATTTTGGGCATTGTGTCATCATGTGTGTGTGACCCAAACCCTGAGAAATGGAAGGAACTGAGGAGTCAATAGATCAACACGCCCCCCCAATCTCCTGTAACCTCTGCCAGCTCTTTTTGCCCAGACTGGGACAGGGACAGCTGTTGACATTGGCAGCTACAATCTTGCCTTCCCTTCTCACCCCCTCCCCTGCCCCCGCCATCTCCACCAAGCTGGATCCCAGGGGATCTCAGGCCCTAGATTCCAGACACTCTGTCTCCCTTGAATCCCCTCCCCTGCCACCCAGCCACATCTGGCCTCCAAGGTGACCTTGGAGCAGAGCAGGAGCTGGAGGTGTCCCCTTCTCTACTCCCCAGGGTCTCAGGACGTAGACAGCCTCCTGTGAGTATACACACACTGTTCCTCATTGCCTGCATTAACCTGGGCGGGCGAGTCCAGACCTCCGCAGGGCATCTGCCAAATGATGGGTTTAAGATGACCTCTAAAGTCCCATCTCAGCCTTGAATCCACTGATCCCTTCCTCCCCTCCCCCTCCTGGCCCATTAACCCAGGACAATCCCTGTACTCCCCCCACCTCCCAATCCTGGAGACACAGCAGCATTTGCCCAACAGGTGAATCCCATTTTTCATCAGCTGTGGCACCCCCCACTGGCCCCCCAGAACCATATCCTCAGCTCAGGTTGCATGAAATGGGCATCGGCATCTGAACAAACAGTGCTGGCTGGGCAGGCGGGGGTGGGGGTGGGGGCATCTTCCCCTGAGAACAAGGGCACATTCTTGCCCAGGCCCACACAGGAGGATTTGAAGCCAGAGCTCTGGATGAGCAAGGTTACCCTGGAGCTAAGGATCCCTGGCTGGATTTGGGACCAGGGAGACCCAGAGCTGAGGGGTAGGGGTGCCTACCACTCTAGGTGTGGGCAGAAGCTGGCTACCCCAGAGTTTAGTTCTGGACCCTGGCATGAGGGGGTGTGGTATGTGACAGAGGTGAGGGCCCTGCCTAGGGCCCAGGCAAGTCCTGACCTGCCTTATAGCTGCAAAAGGGGTTCAGAGTGGCCATCTTGCCAGCTCTGGGTTTGGGTTGGGCCTAGATAGGGGTGGGGGGAGGAGCTGGCAACATGGCCAGTCCTCAGTGCTGCCCGGCTGGCTCAAGAGTGGCAATGCCCTTACAAATCAGCAGGTTGAGATGCAAGTGAGTATGGGTGTGGGAGTGGGGTGGGAAAGAAGGAGGGGGTAGAAATTTCTGTCTGGCAGGCAGCCTGGCCCTGGGAACAGGTGGTAGGAAACCCTGACCAACAAGGAGGGTCAATGGGGCTGCCAGGGTCTCTGCCCTGGAGTTCCTTCCTGAATTCCCATCCTCATCTCTCTTGGTCCTACAGCTTGAGTGTCACTCCCCATAATGTGACTGTGGGGGAGATGATATCACAGAAAGAGATTTGGAATTCAAGGATATGAGTTCCTTTCCCAGCAGGCTGTGCTTCTCTGGAAATCTTCACCCATCTCTGGGGAGGGTCCCAGAGACCTCGCCATCATGGAAGATCACTTCAGCCCTGGAACTCATACCTGGAAAGTAACTCTTGCCTCTGATTGGGAGCCTCCTTCCCAGAACCCCCATTTCAGGAGAGTGCCCAGGCTGGTTCTCTCTTCCTTTCCCCGGGCAATACTCCATTTGGACTGCTCCATCCTGACCCCAAGTCGCCTACCTTCTCTCCCCCTCAGTCTCTTTTCAGCTTCCTTGCAAGTGTCTTATTCCCCTCAGGGTAAGCTCTCCTAAACAGGCACTGAGCTCTTTGCTTGTATTTGTATTTCCAGTGCTTAGTATATTGCCAAGCAAACAGTAAGTGCTTAATAAATGCTTGTTGACTAACTGAAAGTTTAGCTCTTCCCCTTGGCACCTCCCTCTGTGTGTGTGACGGTGGACAAGTTACTTTCCCCTTTGAGTCTCAGTTTCTCCCTCTGTAAAATGAGAAGGTTGAACTATGTTCTCTCTAATGTCCCTTCTGACTTGGGTGAGAATGGAGGGAGGTGAGGCAGACAGCAGAACCCACAATTCAGACTCAGGCTCTGTCCCTCAGGAAACCATTGGCTCAGTCTAATCCCTCACAGAGACAGGGAAAAACCAAGGGAGACCCAGAAAATCCCTGGGGTACACCAGGGCCTGTGCAGGGAGTGGGGAACTGAGGAGCACCTTCAGGAGAGAGGAGGTGACTGGGCCCAAGCCGCTGGATGCCCATGGCTTCTGAGGGACCCTGAGGTCCCCAGGACGTGGGAGAGGAGGGCACCTCAACCCCAAAGCTCCTCTCAGATCTCATTACTGTTGAACTAAATAATTCCTCCTTGTTCAGGGCCCACTGGGACCCCTGCCAGCATGGTCGTCTTGAACCTGAGGAGGCCATCTTTGGTCAGGAGGTGGGGGGAAGGGTGTTATTGCACCTGCTGAGGGCTCACTCCCATCCTTGCACTGTTCTTTCTCTCCCCTCCCCTCCCTTCTGAGAACCCCCAAAGGCCCCCCTCTCCCCTTCACTATACTTAGCTTTCTCAAGTCTGTTCCAATCTTCACAGGGCTAGTGGGAGACCCTAGGCTGCAGAGGAAAAGAGACGGTAGCTGGAAGGCATTAGAGGCAGTGTGGTAGAATGGAAGCCATGTAAGCCTTGAAGTCAGGAGACATGGGTTCAAATCCCAGGTCTGATAATTATTAGCTTTGGGACCAGTGCTTGGCACAGAGTAAGCCTTAATCAATGCCTGCTGACTTGACTAGCAAGTCTCAAACTCTCTGAGTCTGCCCCTATCTGTGTCAGGCACAGGATCAAACCATAAGGTTTTACAAAAATGAAAACCACTATTGTCAGAGAAGCAGCTGAGTTTCATGGATAGAGATCTGAATTGGAAAACTTGGGCTCAGATCCCACCTCTGATACATACATATATACATACATACATGCCAGCCACGTGACCCTAGGCAAGTCACTTATTTCTCAAGGCTCTGGGCAATTCTCTCAGATTGTAAATCTCAGACTAAAGGTCTCAGTGGCAACCTGCACTGGTAAAGGGAGTTCCCTTTTCTGGGAGTTATCAGTGCTGAAACCAGAGGTCCAGTCTCTTTCCTGTTATTATTAATAAGTCACTTTATAGGGGTAGCTAGGATCAGGAAGACTCAACTTCATGAGTTCATATCCATACTCAGACACTACCTAGGTGACCCTGGGGAAGTCACTATTTGCCTCAGTTTCCTCATCTGTAAAATGAGCTGGGAAGGAAATGGCAAAGCACTCCAGTATCCTTGCCAAGAAAACCATCGTCATAAAATGTTGGCCACAACAGAAACGACTCAGCAACGTTGGGGGAGGGAGGAACAAGAAGTTCCTGATCTGGGAATCAGAAGGTTTTTTTCCTTCCCTGGGTCTCTGGATTATCTGGCCTCTAGGCTACCTTCAAGCTCTGATAGTCTATGAACCTAATCCCCAGCCCTCTTGGAAGCTTGGTAATAATGCCTGCAAGGCAGGATAGTGCACTGGAATCCTCCCCACCCCACTTACTAGCTGTGAGATGCTAGGCAATCTTGTCCAACCCAAACAGAGCCACGTGAAAACCACGTTAGCCTTACTTTACCGTTCTGTTCTACTTTTATTTATTCTGTTAAATATTTCCCAGCAATATTTTAATCTGGTTTGGGGCCACTTGGGAGCATTGCAGGTGTACAGGCTGGGTGCTTGACTCCTCTGACCTCAGGCACCCAACATCCTTATCTGTGAAATGGCAGGGTTGGACCCGACGACTTCGAAGGTCTCTGCCATTCTGAGTTGCATGAACTCTGTGTGCCTCAGTTTCCTTATTTGTAAGAAGAGTTGTTACGAGGGAAAGGTTTTATAAATCTTAAAGCCCAGAAAAACGGGCTTCTTGACCATGATGATGACGATGATTTCCTCCCCTCCATAGGCTACCTCCTCTTGTGGCCAGTAGGGTGGGGGAGGGATTCAGGATGCCGCCTTGGGGGAAACCTCTGGAAGACAAAGACACCGCCCATCCCCAGTTCAGTCAGGGCAGTTTAGGTTGCTGGCCTATTGGCCCCCAAGTCTTTATAACTTGAGGAAAACAGAAGAGGGGGGCAGCAGCCTCGGGCAGCCCCAGATCTAACACAGAACGCTTGTTCTCCCCTTCAGGCCCCAGCCTGGGGGAACCTGCCCAGGCTGAGCTCACCTCAACTCAACAAGCATTAAAGAAGCTACTTGGCCAAACATACCCTCTGAGGAGGAAAAGCCAGAAAGGCCTCGTACACACCAAAATATTCCGGACTACTTTTTTTTTTGGGGGGGGGGGGCAGATGGCAAGCAACTGGAAACCAAGCAGACAGCTATCCATGTGGCGGGGGGGTGGTAAAAAAAAATTTGATGCCAGCCAAATGATGCTGGGCAAGCCACTTAACCCCTCAATGCCCTGGGAAATTCTCAAGTTACAGAGCAAGGGCAGATCTGTGTTGGTGGAGGGAGCCTCCTCACTGGGAGATCCAGACAACAATGAAATGATAGGTCTAGGTCCCTTTCCCCCAAGCACACAAAACTGATGGATCTGAAGAGTTAGAGCAAAGGGAGAAGATCACGGAACATAAACTTTAGGGATTTTTGTCTTTGCATTCTCAAAGTTTAGCACACAGTGGGCACTTAATAAATGCTTAACTGGTTGACTGACATGAATTTACACAGAGTGAAGTAAGAAGAACCAGGAAAACAATATAGAAAGTGATGACTACAATGTGGACAGAAAGAACCAACAACCCTAAATGCAACTGAACCTTATGTAATGTATATGGGTCAACCTTCGACCTAAAGAAGACCTGAGAAGAAGATACTTCCCTCCTTTCTCTCACATCATCCTCACAACAGCCCCGGGAGGTAGGTGCTAATATTGGCTCCATTTTGCAGTCAAGGAAACTGAAGCAAACAGGGCTAACTGACTTCTCCAGGGTCACACAGCTAGTAAGTATCTGGGACCAGATTTGAACTCAAGAACGTGAGTCTTCTGACTCCAGTCTGACATGTTAGGCACCAGCTAGCTGCCTGCAGAGAACTTCTATTCTACTGGGAGATACAATATAGACAGAAAAGTAAATACAAGGTAATTTGAGAAGAGAAAAGCGTACTAATAGCTAAAGAAATTGACCTTTTGTAAGAGAAGGCAAATAAACTGAGTCTTGAAGGAAGTCAGGGATCTAAGAGGTGAGGAGACATGCATTTTAGGCCTGGAGAAATTTAAAGTATTTAAAAGAAAATGACGTAAATAAATCTACAGAGGCATTCTGTAGCCAGATTATGAAGGGTTTTAGATGGGAAGTTAAGAAGTATACCCAGAAGTACTAGGAAGCCATTAAGGACTTTAGAGAAGGGAGTGACATGATCAGACCTAACTTAGGGAAGATCCTTTGGTTAGCTCTGTGGAAGGTAGATTGGAGAGAGGAAAAAATAGCAGTTGGAGATATCAGTTAGGAGCCCACTGAAACAAGCAAAAGGTGATGAAAGTCCAAATTGCCTTGTAAGTGGAGAGAATGGAAGAGACCCACTGTTGGTGGCGATGCTGTTTGTCCTTCGTTTCCAAAGAGGACCGATGACATCATGGGGTGGTGTCTTGACTTACGTGGGAATTGAATAAGTGCAGACATAAGAACATATTGTGAGGGAAGAATGCATAATACAAAACAACTGATTGGATATGAGGAAGGCGGATGAAGGCGGAATCAAGGACAATTCTCAGATTTAAACGTGGGTGACTGGACAGATAGTGACGTCCTCGACAAATATCAGAAAGTTTGAAAAATAATAAGTTTTGTTTTGGGCACATTGAAATTGAAATGTTGATAGGGCATGTGGATAGAAATGTCCAACAGATGGTTCATAATGAAGCCCTGGAATTCGGGAGAGATCTTAGGACTGAATAAAGAGATATGAGAGTCACATTCATAGAGGCAATCATTAAATTGATGGGAGCATAGGATATCACTAAGGGAGAAAATATGGAGAGGAGAGCTTTGGACAGAGCCTTGGGTTACACCCACAGGGAGGTAGCAAGAGATAGTTGATAATCCAATAGAGAAGGAAAAAAACGAACAGTAGGAGGAGAAGTAACTTGAAGGAGAACATGATGAACAATGTGAAAAGAAAGCTACAGAGAGGTCAAGTAGAGGGAGAGCTGAGAAAAGGTCGTTGGATTCAGCAGTTAAGAGAGCATCGGCATCGGTAACCCGACAGAACAGTCTCAGGCAAGTGGTGGGTTTAGAAGCCAGAATACAAGGGACTGAGAAATGAGTGGGAGGTGAGGAAGTAGAGACAACTTGTAGGAAGTAGGAGGCAACTCCTTTCTCTGGGAGTTTGACTGTGAAAGGGGAAAGAGATAAAGAACAATATCTTAGGGGGCTTGCATGGTCAAAAGAAGAAATGAAAAAAAAGGATGTGGGAGACCTGAGAATGTTTGTAGGCAGCCAGGAAGGAGCCAGCAGATAAGGAGAGATTGAATGCAATAAGGAGGAGGAGGACTCCCATGACAACAACTGACATTAATATGGGCTTTAATGTTGGCAAACCACTTTACATACATGATCTCATTTGTGAGAGAGAATGATTGAAGGGGCAAGCTCCCAGAGGGGAGGAGAGGAGATGGGATCAAAGGCATGAGGAGGGGAGTTGGGCTTCATAAGGTGAAGGACTGGTTGTCCCTCCTAGATTAGAGCAAGGAAGGAGAGAACGGCTAGTGAAGTGGGGAGAGGCAGGAGTAGTGACCCAGAGGGATTTTGAGGCATGGGGTAAAAGGGCTCACTAGGGACAGGCTCAATTTTCTCCGTAAAAGTAGGAGGCAGGTTCTGCTGACAAGGAACAAGGAGGGGGTGGTGGCTTGAGGATAAAAGAGACAGTTTGGAATAGCTGCCAAGAGGAAGAAGGCAAAGAGTCACTCAAGAAAGAACAAAAGCTTTGTAATGTAGCAGTGAGGACCCAGTTGAAGTTGGAGAACACAAATTTGCAGTGGACCAAGTCAACCCTGTTATGTGACATCCTCCATGGACGTTCAGCACTATTTCTAGCACCAATGGGTAGATGGGAGGAAGGGAGGGAGGGGATCCATGGCTGGGGTTTGGTAAGAAGGGAGTTGCAACAGGACAAGGTAGAAAAAGATTTAAGGGTGGAAGACAATGTCTTGTCCCACTGGTCCAAGGTCAAGATTGTGACGAGGAAAGTGAAGCCAAAGGAGAGACTGAGAGAACAGTAAGGGAGAGAGGATACAGAGGTCAAAATGAGAAAGAACAATAAAGGGAGAGATGGAAAGGGAGGATAGGATCAGAAAAAATGAATTTCCAAGTTCAGGATCATGGAGTTGGCACTGTGTTGGGTGATGGTAAGTTCTAAGATCTGATTATCCCTGTAAGTGACTGAGGTGGAGTAAGCCATGGGAATGGAGAAAGCTGATGGGATCCATTGCCAAATCTTGTTTCTCCCTTCTCACACAGACACAAACTTAGGAGAAGCCCTCCTCACCTCTCACCTGGACTTTGGCAATAGCTTCCTAAATAGTCTCCCTGTTTCAAGTCTTTCCCTACTCCAGGCCATCCTCCACTCAAACTACCAAGAGGAGTTTTCTAAAGCATAGGTAAAACCATGTCATACTCCCCATCCAGTAAGTTCCAGCAGTTCCTTATCACCTCCAGGACCAAATATAAGCTCTGTTTGGCATTTAAAACTTTTTATAACCTGATTTTTTCTTCTTACCTTTCTAATCTTTCTACTCTTCACACACTATGATCCAGTAATTCTGGTCTACGTGCAGTTTCTCAAACACAACACTCCATTTCCTATCTGGCTGACCCCCATGTTTGAAATGTTCTGCTCCTTACATCTGCCTGTTAAGATTCAGTTCAAATCCCACCTTCTGTAAGAGGTTTTCTCATTCTTCCAGCTGCTAGTACCTTCCTTTCTCAGACTGCCTTCCATCTACTCTGCATAGATCTTGTATGAACCTATTGTCTCTCCTACCAAAATGTGAGCTCCTTGTTTTTGCCTTTCTTTGTATCCCTGGTACTTAGCACAGTGCTCGGTCTATTGTTAAATAAATACTTATTGACTGACTATTGATGAACTGGCAGACCAAGAGTATCTGAGGGGATATCAACTTGCATGTGGAAGTCCAGGGGAAGACTGTGATCCAGGTACAGAACTCCCTGAGAATATAGGTGATGTGATCCAGAGGCTGGTAAATGGTTGCCACAAGGATCCAGATGGTGTGATGTAGATGGGCTGAGTGAACATAAAAAAGTAGAGATTGCTGAGGGATTATAGTAGAGGAAGGATCTGGAAATGGCACAGAGGACTCATGCTTTGGCAGGTAAGACAAAACCCTGCAACCCCCAATCCTGGAGAGGGTAGCAAAGTAGAGAAAGAAATAAGCATTTATTGATTAACCATCTACTCTGTGCCAAGGATATAAATGCCATTTGATAACAGATACATACGTATATAAATATGTGCATACACATACATACATATACATAATGCAAAGGTTAGGGTTTCTTCTGGAGAGAGCTAGAAGTGATTTACTTGAGTATAAGAAGATAGAAAGAATGGGAAAGTAAGAGATCTAGGAGGAAGGGAAGCACATTTAATGAAGAACTGGTGGTACAATGAAAGAGGAAGGCATGGAAGAGGGAGACTGGGGTAAGGAAGGACACAGCTGGGTGGGAATGAAAGAGGGAAGTGGAAACTGGGGAAAGGCTTTGTGGTTTTCTCATAACAATAACTGACTCAGGTCGAAGGGGAGGTGAGAGTTTGCTAGCCACAGGATGGGGGAAACACCAACAGACTGGGGTCCCCACCTGCTAGTCGATGGTGTCAGCTTTAGAGTAAGCATACAAATAAGCCTTTGTTCCCAAGAGACTCTCAGGACTGTGCCCTGATAGAAGGGAGCAGCCTATCAGCAAGGAAAGGAGGAAGAGACTCCAGACTTTGTGCTGACATGAAGGGAGGCCAGCGCTTTGTGGAGCCTCTCATGCATCAAGGAGTCTGAACACAGAGACACTGAAATAATGCCAAGCCAAGGAGAGAATGAGACAGAGAGAGAGACAGGTAGACAAAAACACATGCAGGCTGCAGCACCATGTGACTGACTACCAGGAGAAACCAGACCCAAGAGCAGTCAGATGCTTCCTTCCCATATTGGTGCGCATCATCTCTAGCATCTTGGGGCAAAACCCAGTTGGACCCTGGGAAACATATCACCAGGTATACAAGTGCTGGACTGAAAAAAAGCAACTTAGCAAGGAGTAAGAGTAGAGAGAAAAACCAGCTTAGTCAGGATAAATATGTATTGCAAAGCAACAAGGTCCAGAGTCACAATGTGAATGATCTACCCATTGAACTACCTTGCTCTTGCTGGGCTTAGAAAAATCATCACCAAGGAGCAACCCAAACTAAGCCTCACCCTGATACTGTGAGTTATGTGGACTGTGTAGGTCCAGGCTGGGGGCGGGGGGGGGGGGGGGGGGAACAGACATTCTCTCTGAGGACTTTCCCTGCAGTGAAGGTAGAATAGTTTCCTTGACTGTCTCTGGGCTCAAAGATGAGCCTTCTCTGTTCTTTTTCTCCTATAAATAAAACCTTTTCTATATTCAATGTCTTGTTAGCCTAAGTGCTTACCGAGAGCTAAGGCTTCTTTTTGTGTTATGGTAGTCATTTCTGGGTCAGCTGGCTATGTACAGTCAGACTACCAACTTATTAGAGCAGAGATCAAAATAAGTACAAAACTAGAAAAAAGAATGAAAATGGAAAAATAAAGTGATATGGCATGCAGCAGAGAGCTATGTGGTGGGAATGGGCAGGCAGCAGGACATTCCAAATGAGGAATCAAGTAGAAGAAGCAATGAGAAGGATGTCATCAAAGAAATAGGTGTCCAGAAAAATAGATGGGCTGCTAGCATGGTGAGAGTGAGGGATAGTGATGTCACTTCACTTATATCACATCCTGTCCAGAGAATGGGAGGAGAGGTCCCCTAGGTTGACCAGACCCTCCATGACTTTCTAGGAAGGCATGGATGAGAGCCTCACAGGATGGGCAAGCTTAGAAGGATTTCCATCTGCCCTACTGGAGGGAATACCCACTTGGATGATGCCACAGATCCATTGGCTTATTGGGCTGCCCTGGGTGTTTACAGAGGAAGTGAGGGCCCTTTTAGCAAAAGGAGCCAAATGATGAAATTCCCAGGGTTTCTCTGAGTGAAGGCATGAGCCAAAGAGATTTTATGGGAGATATGTGCCAGGGAGTTGTGTTCCCAGGGTTTCCCCGGGCAGAGGCAGAAGCAAGAGAGATTGTGTGTTAGTGGCTCTCCAAAACTGCACTTGGGTCCTCATCAGTATGTGAACATGAGGTGGGGAGAGGACTCCTGGCTCCATGGTTACAGCCTGTTCTCTCTCCAAACACCAGAGAGCAAAGAATGGAGGCAGGAGGGAGATTGGGTTGTATATCCAGGTGTACCTGGTAATCTGGGGTTTTTTAAGTTAAATTTTTTTTAATTAATATATTGATTTTTCTTTCCCTCCCCTCTCCTGCCACTTCTATGAAAGAAAGAGAAAAAAAAAAAACTAGAACTCTGTGATGTGCATAGTCAAGCAAAACAAATTCTCATGTCGTCCCTGGCCAAAAATGTGTGTCATTCTGCATACTGAGTCCAACATCTCTATGTCTGGTGATATGTTCCCCAGGGGCTGAGAACTGACATTCATTGCTTTATCCCAAGATGTCAAAGGATCATGCATACCCCAGAGATAGCCAGGATGGGATGTGCAGCCTTGACTCCTGTTAGGTATGGTATGTGAGATCCTGGAGAAGTACAGTGGTTAGAGAAGAATGAGGAGCTTTTCTCAGATAATTTGGTAAAAGCAAGGCATAGGAGATAGGAACACCACACACACCAGTATGTCCCAAGGCAGTGAGGGCTTCAGATTTAGTCACTGAGAAGGGCCAAGGCTGGGACCCCTCCTTTTCTTTACTCCTGATCTCTGACCAAGGATGGAGGGAAAGAGAGGCTCCCAATAGAGATACATACAGAGACAGAGAGAAGCAAGGAGAGACAGAGAAAAATAAAATAGACAGAGATAGAAGCAGGGAAAAACAGAGACAGAGAGAGAGGGAGGGGTACAGACAGACAGAAAGAACCAGACAGCAAGAGCGAGAGAGATGAAAATAGGCCTAGAGATGGAAACACACAGAAAAAGTGAGAGATAGACAAGGAGGTAGGGAGAGAGAGAGAGAGAGAGAGAGAGAGAGAGAGAGAGAGAGAGAGAGAGAGAGAGACAGACAGACAGACAGACAGACAGACAGAGACAGAGAGAGACAGGGAGACAGAGAGACAGAGAGACAGAGAGAGAGAGAGAGAGAGATTGAGAAATGCAGAAAGACAGAAGCGGGGAGGGAGACAGAAAGGAAGAGCTGAAATGGGCTCTTACTCGCTGGGTAGGGAAGACAGCCTTCCCAGGTCCCCACAGCCTCCATGTTCTCCTCCTTCTCCAGCTGTTTCACACCAAAAGGGAGGAGGGGAGGAGTCAGGTCCCCTTAGGGAATGCTGGCTGATCCTCCCAGTCCACCAGGGAAGAAGACAATAGAATTTTTTAGACTTCTGAGGGTCCTTGGAAATCAATGGAGCTGGGGGTATGGGGGTGGATGGGTGGAAGACCAGGTCCGGAGAGGGGAAAGGACTCATTCAAGGCCACACATACTTGGCATCAGTGGAAGAATTGGGACTAGAACCCAGGTGTCCAGATCCCCAGGTCAGGGCCTCCTCCCCCACACAGAACTTAAAGCAACTTATTTCTTTATATTTAAGAAGGCTGCTGGTCTTACACTTTCTTGTGCTGAATAAGTACATCCTGTTCTCATCAAGGCCAATATCCTGGAGCTCTGGATGGGCATAGAACTAGGAAGGATACTCTTTATTCCGTTTGGCACCAGTAGCCGAGCTGGTCAGCTTCCCTCCATGAAAAGGAAGGAGTAAGTAGATTTAGGGGTTCCGGAAGTTGTGGGGGGAAGCCTTCTGGTTTAAAAAAAGTTGTTTAAGGGAAAGAGGAGTCACCTTCCATCCATCTTTATCTCTGTCTCCCCATAATATCTGGAGGGCTCACTGCCCCTCCCTACCCACTTACCAGGGTCCTTTCAGGCCCACCTCAGGTGCCATTCTTCTAGCCTTACCTGACACTGTCCCCCTCACTCCAAAGCCTTCCTATGGTGAAACTGATCTCACCTTCCTTAAGTTTCTCAAACATTTTGTCTAACCCTCATTCTTGCCTCTCTCTCCTTGGTTCCACAGTTATTTCTGTACCCTTCCTTACCTAAATCTGATTGGAAGTTCCTTCAGGGCAAGGCCGATGTTGCTTTTTATCTTTATATCCACAGCAGGTACTTAATTAGTGCATAGTGAATTGGATGAATTTCCCCAAAAATTGTTCTCTTGACCTGTGTGACTGAGCAAGTCATTAATTCTCTTATGGCCTCAGTTTCCTCAAAGGCAAAATGAGGAGTGGTCTCCCCTCTAGAGGGTGGCCAAGGCTCCTTCCAGCTCTAAATCTAGGAGATGATGCTCGCTTGTCTCTGCTGTTCCTCCCAGAAAAGAGTACGAGAGAGAGCAAAGCTCTGGAAGAGAGAGAACTGAAGGTGAGGGGTGCTGTTACATCCATTTTACAGATGGGAAAGTCATGACTCGGAGTTGTTAATTGCCTTACCCAGGGTCATGGGTCAATTTAATGTTGGAGACAGAACTAAGATCATCTTTACTGAACTTTAAAGGTTATAAAATACTTTTAAAAAATTCTTTGAAAATTCTGAATTCTAACATTTAAATAAAACAAAAAGTAAACCACAATTTCCAAATTATTTCTGGTTTTTATGGATTAATTTATTTTAACGAAGTAATAACAAATACATCCGTTTGCTTCCGTGTTCCCTTCCGATCTCTTTCTTCTGTATTTATTTTTTAAGCTTCTTGATCACACCTTGGTATAGGAGGTGACCTATATGCAAAGACCATTATTCCCACTTTACAGATGAAGAAACAGGCTCAGGAAGGGGGAAATGATTTGCCAAGGTGAAGCAGGTGGTAGAGACCAGCCTTGGACACCGGTCTGGGCTGTCAGATTCAATTATCTTCTCAGCACACAACCCCTCAATTTGGACTGACCCTGCCTGGCACAAACTGATGACCAAGATGGAAGAAGTTTGGGGGCCAAAGGAATGGAGCTGAGGGTCAAGTATTTTCTATGTCCCACCCCCAGTCCTCATAGCCAGGTAATGGGCACCTGACTGCTCATAATTATTAACATACTCTTCCCCTCCGTGGCTCTCTAGATCTATGGACCCTTGCTTCCCTCCTCTGGGAGCAGTAATGCACCACAGCCACGCCCCCACCCCTCCCTTTTTACATCTGGGCCAGCTGAGGTCTGGGCTTTGATGACACAGAGAGCTATGGGTTCCAGAGCCCACATCTGTGAGAATGCCAGATGTGGCTGTCCTCTGGCAGTGGGGCCCATGGGGCCCATGAACAGGCTGAAGGAAGATCATAGGCTGTCTGGACGGTCTAGGACCTCCAGCAGCTCTAAGCTGGAGACTGAATCAGGAAGACCAGGCCCCAGCTTCGAGCCATCCTGACCCAAGCACCTGGATTCCATCTGCCACCCCTTTGTGGGGAATGGGGTGGGGGAAGTATTTTAGGGCTAGCTTTCTGGGAAGAAGAAGTGGAGAGATGGGGGGAAGTAGTCTGGCATCATCACCTTTTTTGGCATCTCCTCAAACGTCTCCTTCCCCTACTTTTTAGACAAAGAACACAGAATGATAGATGGGGGAGGAATCTTTGAGACAGTCTAAGACGGCACTTTTTAAATCTGTTTGTGCCTCATGGACCCCAGTGGCATTCTGAGGAACTTGTGGAGCCCTTCTCAGAAAGCTGCATAAAATAAAATACATGCAATCCCAAAAACCCTATTCTTCTATACTGAAGCAGAGTTATCAAAATATTTTTTAAAAACCAGGTTCACAGGTCCCATGCTTTGAACCTCTGACTAGTGTATCCCTTCTCAACTCACAGACCAGGAAACAGGTCAGAGAGGGAAGGAACTTGCCCGTAGTCACAAGGTAGCAAAGTTGGGGTTAAATTCCCTGTCTCCAAGTTGAGTTTCTTTCCCCTACTGCCTCTCTGGGGCCTCCCAGAATACAGCACACTGACCCTATGAAGTCAGCCCAGTCAAATGACTGCCCTCTACCCCCCAGGAAAAGGCCCATGGGATAGAGATTCCCTGCCTACTGGCATCCCTTCTCCGAAAACCCAGTCCTTCATCCTAGAGTGGAAGGAACATGGGACGTAGATTCAGAATCCATCCATCAATAATTAGTAAGTGCCTGCAGTATGTGTGGGAAATACCATGCTAGGCATAAATACAAAGACAAAGAAGGACCTGCTCTCAGGGGGATGCAGGGTCTCTCTGAGGAGATAATATGCCCCTCTAGAAAACCTGGATTCCATTTGAGCTCCCTATCAGCAAGGTGACCTTGGGTAAGTCATTTATCAGGAGATTATAGAATTTAGAGCTAGGAAGGACCTTCAAGGTCAACTCACACAGAGGCAGAGCCAAGAGTCGAACCCAAGGTCCTCTAATCCCAGATCTTTTATTCTTTCCTCTGGCTGCTTTAAAACTCTCTGAGTCTTAGCTTTTCCATCTCTAAAATGGGGAGAATTAACACTTGTACTACCTACCTGGTAGGATTATGTAAGGAAATTGCTTTGTAAATCTTAAAAGTGCTATTGACATGGGGGCTCCACTATGAGCTGGGAGTCTTGGGCCCCACAGCCTGACCCTTGGTCTGTGCTTTCTCAACCTTACTGAACCTCCTACCTTCCTGTCCTCACCTTCCACCCCTCTCACATCTCAGCTCTGTTTCCAGGTCATTAACACCAGGAGTGACCCTGGCCTCCCTTAGCTCCCCCAGGCTCCACTACCGGCCCTGGGTGCCTTCCTACTGTTCATTTCCTGTCTCATCAACAGGTCCTAATCTCTGACAGGCCTTCTCTCTCACCTACCCATTACCCATTTCCTTTCCCATCCCCCCAGGGCTATATCCCACTTCCCACCCCTCAAATAGAATCAGGTGTCTGAGAGAAGTCTCCTGGCCCCGGTTTGGGGCAACCTTGCAATTTCCCCAGATGGAAGAGGCTGCCCAGAGGTCATCCATCCCCCTACCTCTAAGGAGATGCCTCATGGAAACCATTCCAGCATTAAAATGGTTTTTAAAGTCTCTCCCATCCTTCCCCTCATCTAGCCATCTCAGCTTCAATGGGCCCCAAATGCGGGACACGAGACCCCTCAGAACTTCCTTCAGAAGAGGGGAAAGACTGCAGTGGGAAGTAATAGAGCAAACATTCTGGAGACAAAGAAGTCTTGGGTTGGATTCCCTAAGCTTTGGAACCATGAGCAAGGCATATCACTTCCCCCTGCATAGGCTGTCAGAGGCTCTGGATGGTCAGCTCACAGATTTCATGCTAGAAGGAACCTCAAAGGCCATGGAAACCAACCCCTTTATTTCACAGAAGAGAAAGCAGGGGCCCAGAGAGTTCCAATGACTTGTCCAGGGTCCCACCGACAGCAAGGGTTAGAGGTGGGATCTGAACTCAAGGCTCCTGACTCCCACATTGCCGCTCTTTCCATGGCACCAAGCTGCTTCTCTCGGCTGAGAGATTTTACTGAACTGCTTCTTTCTTCTCTTTATTATAAGAAAGGGCTCAAAGAAGGAATAAGGAGGGAGGAAGGGATAGATAAAAAAGAGGGGGTGATGTACAAACAAAAGACATACATGTACATATTTTCCCTTTAAATGAATAAGCTGGACTCCATGGTCTCTCAGGTCCTTTCCAATTCTAAATCATCATTTGGTAAAATTAGTCAGGGAAGGCTTCCTCTAGGAGGAGGGATTTGTCAGCCCAGCCCCATTTCCCAGACTTACCCTGGGGTAGCAACTATTGACTTCCTTGTTTTCGTCAGCCCCCTGGTTCTCCCCAGATCTGTCCCTGCTAAGCTCTAGGTGAAGTCTCCTGGGCTCAGAGCCCCACTGTAGCTGCCCCTGGGGTCCACCTGCCTCTCCTCACCCTGACACTTTTCTCAGACCCACCTTCCCTGTTTGGGGGCTGGGAACTGGGAACAGAGAACTCTCCTCTGCTTTTCCCGGTTGGCCCCGTTCAGCCCCATTTAATCTTGGCAAAAGGCAATTTCCTGCTTTGGGAAAGAGGGCTGGTTTTAAAAAGGCTTAATAAAAAAGAAGGGGGGGGGCAGGGAGGAGAACAAGAGAAAGGAGAAAGCCAGAGGAAAGAGAAGAGATAGAGGAGAGGAAAGAATAGGAGAGGAGAGAAGACATGGGGGAGAAAGAGTCAAGGGGAAAGGGGGAGGGAGGAGAGAGAATAGGAGGAAGAAGAGAGAAGAGAGAGAGCAGAGAAAGAGGAAAGAGGGAGATGGGGGAGAGAGGGAGAGAATAGAGGAGAGAGAAGACAGAGAGAAAGAATAGAAGGAGAGAAGACAGAAGGAGGGAGGGAGAGAGGGAGGGAGAGAAGAGAAAGAGGAGAGAAAGAATATAGGGAGAGAAGAGAGGAAAGAAAGAGTAAGAGAGGGAGAAGAGAAAGGAAAGAGAGAGATGGAGGAAGGAGGGAGAGGGAGAGAGAGAAAGAATATAGGGAGAGAAGAGAGGGAGGGAGGGAGAGGAAGTGGGAGAGGGAGGGAGAGAGAGAGGGAGGGAGGGAGGGAGAGAGAGAGCAAGCACGGGTACCATTCCAGGTGGAAGAGGTTTCTCTAGGATAAGGAAGGATGCTTTGGGGCCCTGCCCAGGGAGGATAAAAGGGACAGGGTCTGGTTTAGGACCAGGAAGAGGAAAGCCTGGTAAGAACTAGAATTAGGAACCTCGGACTTGTAAGGACCACTTTAGTGGGAATAAAACCCAGAAATGCTCAGTGGGAGACCCCTCCTGCCTCCGTCCCTGTATGCATCAACTGCTCTGCACACACACACTCCGCCTGCTGCCATCTCCTTTCCACCAGCTGCAGGAGCCCCATTCCTTTCCCTCACTCACTGACTGGCTGGGCCTCCAAAGCTGGGCTGAGACCGGCTGAGGCTGCAGTCCAGGAGTTACCTTCCCTCCAGCTCCCTCCCTTGCCGTTGCCCTGCCCAGCTCCATCACTCATTCTCAGCATCTCTGGCCCGGCCCCACCCTAGCATCCCTGGGACATTCAGGCAAGGGGAGGTGGCAAGAGGGAGAGACAACTTCCAGACCAGTGTTGGGCAATGGAAAATCCCTTGGACTTGGTGTCCTTCACATTCCAGCTCTGGCATGGAAGGCCTGCACCAGCCAAGGCAAGTCGCATTCTCTCTGGTCCCTTCACGCACTGCTGTCGTTATGACAGTCAGGGTGCTCAGGTTCGAGTCCAATGCTCTGCGGCTTACTAGCTTTGTGACCCTGAGTAAGTCACTGTACTCCCTCTAAATTTCACTTTCCTCATACATAAAATAGCGCTCCTAAAACTTGCCTTGTTGAGTACTATAGAAATATGAATTTTTATTTATTGCTAATAACAAGTAGAAGGGGGAAAAGAGGAGAGGGTCAGATTTAGAGCTAGAAATGGTCATCTCATTTTGAAGGTGAGGAAACTGAGGGCAGGAGATGTTGGGGTCATGTATCTAATAAGGATTGATGTTTCTCTGCTTTTTTCCCTGAAGGTGGGAAGGTCTATCTTCCAGATTCCAAGACTGGAAATCTATCCACTGCACCGGGGGAGGAAGAGGCAGCAAAGGGAGGGGCCATATAGGTATCTCCACTAGTGAGTCCTTCAGAGGATTGAAAAGTGAAGGCATGGAAAAACTTCTGTGAAAGCCCAGAGAGAAGATGAGATGAGAACTGGCCTTGTGCCTGGGAGGGCTTTGTCACAGTTTCCCATGGGCTCCTTTGTTCCTGGAAGACAACTAAGGGTTCACATGTATGTGGTACTGTTTGCAAAGCACTCCTTTTGTCATTTGGCTGGTGACAACTACTTGGGGCGATCCCAAAGTGAAGGTTACAGGTCATTTCAATTCAATGACCATTTATTCAGTCAGTACCTTGAGATATAAAGAGAAAAATGGTCCTAGTTCTCAGGTAACTTATAGTTTACTGGGCAGGGTTGGGGGGGAGGAGTATGCGATATGCAAACAAATTAAAAATAAACTCAATCGAGGAAGGATCCTGGGATTAACCAAAGGGATCAGAAAAGGCATCCTACAGACACCTAAGCTGAGGCTTGAAGGAAGCTAGGGAATCTAAGAGGTGAATGTGGTGAGGGAGTGCATTCCAGGCACTAGGAACAGCCTGGAGAATGACATGGAGGTGGGAGATGAAGAGTTCCTGAAGGGAAGTAATAGGAAAGAAAGCCTGGGGCTAGACGTTGGAGGACTTTAAATGCCAGACTAAGAAGTCTGTATTTTGCCCCAGAGACAAGAGGGAGCTACTGAGAATTTTTGAGAAGAAGAGGGACATAGTGAAGAAGCAGTGTATTAGAATGGAAAGGGAGGTGGATTCAGAGTCAAGTCCAGGCTCTTCCCACTAACAACCTGTGTGACCTTCATTTATAAAGTGAGGGGAGATTAGGTGGCCTCTAAGGTTCCTTTCAATTCTGAACCTATGATCCTGAACTTTAGGGATACCGATGTTCAAGATGGACTGGAGAAGGAAGCAGTAGAGAGGCAAAAGGTGATGAAGACAGGAAGACATGAGGCCACTAATAACCCCAGACAGTCTGCTCTACACAGAAAGGAGGCCCAGGGCTGGAGACCAGGACATCTTGATTAGTCCTGAGACAGGGTCAACTCTAGGATAGTCAACTCTAGGATACAACCCTCTAGAAAAAAACTGAATTGACAGCTGGGTCACCTTTCTGTTCTATCAGTTCTGTGATTCAATCATTTTGGTCTTTTGCATCTCTTTGGGTCCTCATTTGGGGTTTTCTTAACAAAGATACTGGAGTGGCTTGCCCTTTCTTTTTCCAGCTCATTTTACACATGAGAAAACTGGGGCAAATAGGATTAAGTAACTTGCCCAGAGTCACATAGCTAATCTGAGGCAGATTTGAACTCAGGTCTTCCTGACTCCAGTCCAGTGCTCTATCCATTGTGCCGTCTAATAGTTTAGACCCCCGCTTACCTTCAAAACTCAGCCTCTTTAGGAAACCTTCCCTCATCTTCCCTGGGCAGAAGTGATCTCTCTAGCCTGGGAACTACTCTGGCTTTGGGTCCCTCCTTTTCTTATGACCCTTAGCAGATGAGCTTCCTGAGGATCTGCTCATCCTCTGTCTCCTCCCAACATTTCCAATCAGGTGACCAGACTCCCATGGATGTGAGGGGATAGGAAATGCTGACTGTCAGGACTGATTCATTCCTGTATCCAACCCCCCGCTGCAGGATCCCCCAAAGGCTGGCATCCTTCCACCCCTCTGAGCATTACTTGTTTGATTCAGAGGCTGTTAAATTATAATTAATTACAATTCATTTAGCTTTTAGAATGTCTAGATAATTTTACAACCTTAGCTTCGGAGAAAATCCTTTCTGGCCTCTTGAATGCTTCAGGGCAGTGTGGGCCAGGAAGCTACAAGAGTGTAGGACATGATCCCATCCATCTCAGAGAGTCTAGTTTATTGGGAGACAGTAAGGGAGACCGGGCATACTCCAACTGCCCCCCAATCCTTGCAAAAAAACAAAACCCATCACAGGGTCCATTTCACCACCCACCCCTCCCCTCTTCTCCATCCTTCACATGTTGTCTGATAAATTTTCCTGAAGTATAGACTTAGCCATGTCCCTCCCCTGAGAAAAACCCAACAATGGCTTCCTGTCTTGCACCAAATAAAGTTCCAACTCTTCTGCCTGGAAGATTTGAACTCAGGTCTTCCGAATTCCAGGGCTGATGCTCTATCCACTGTACCACCTAGCTATCCCAGTCTTCTGCCTGGATATGATATCCTCACAATCTGACGCCACTCATCCTCCTGATGTCCCTGAGGTCCCCAAACAGTCCATGTTCTGGTGAATCTGAATACTATACTTTCCTGCCTCCACACCTTTGTCAGAATGCCCCTGCTTTCCTTCTTTGCCACTTAAGCTTTTAACTATGCTTTAAAGTCTAATTTAAATGTCATTTCCCACAAGAAACTTTTCCCCAAATTCAGCTGCAGTGATGTCCTTTCTCCTAGAACTGCTCTCAGCACTCACACCTCTCATTCATTCATTTATTATTTTTTGGGAGGCAATCAGGGTTAAGTGACTTGCCCAAGGTCACATAGCTAGTAAGTGTCTAAGGCTAGATTTGAACTCAGGTTTTCCTAACTCCAGGGCTGGTGTTCTATCCACCGCTCTATCTAACTGCCTCTCTCATGCATTTATCACACATGATATTGTTTTATACTTATCTGTGTTTGGAGTCCACTAGATTGTAAGTTTCTTGAGGGCAAGACCTATGCCTTAACAACTGTAGTTCCCATAGCACCCAGCACAGGGCTTTGAACATAGCGCATCTTAATAACTATTGTTGAATGAAATGGAATGTGGATGGCTTACATTTAAGTGCGAATCAACCCGTAGCTAGCTTTCTCTAGCACCTTCATCAATCATCGCTATCACTTCCCTTCTCCTCATGTGGACAATCTGGGACCCAAGAGAGTGATTTCACTGGTGGGGCTCCCCTCTCCTGTCCTGAGCAAAGGAAGGACTCCTTGGTCCCATTTTTCCAATCTGGAGAGTGGGTGAGAGACCTTCTGTTCTAAGTCCCTTCTGCAGGGCTTAAGGGGTGGCTGTGGTGGTTCCTGTGGGCAGGAAGGCCACAGCCCCTCAGCCCAGTCAGTGTCCTGGCCTTGCCTCATCCCTGTACAAGCAGCTTGAGTTGAAAGATCACAAGAATTGAAGTCAGAGGCTCTGGGTTCAGATTGTGGCACAGTTGTTTCCTCCCCCTTGGTTGCTTGGTTGTTGTCTTTTGTCCTCAAAGAGGACCATGACATCACAGGGGATGTTTTGATTTGTGAGTAAATTGGATTTAATCTGGGCAGAGCCGAACAAAAGTCAACAGCCTCACCCTCTCTGCCTATGACATCAAAGTCCAGTGGCAGGATGCAGTGGGACTTTGGGTAGAGGCCTCAGTCTTCTCATCTGTAAAATGAGAGGTTTGATTTTAGGAAGACTCCTCCTGACTTGGACATTCCGTGTCGTGCTTCCTAATGGGTCATCCAGCCCTAAATCCTATTAATGTCTGGAACTCTGAGGCCACACAGAGAAGTCAGCTCTGGGGCTCCCTCTGGCCCCCAAACGGCCTTCATGCCTCCAGGTCTCTTGGCCTCCTTCCATGCCTGCTGCAGGTAATGGATCAACTGAGCCAGAGACTAACTGATGAATGAGCCCCAAGTCCCACTGACGGAGGCCCCAGGCCCCTCACAATAACCAGCCGTCAGACATGGGGGTAGGGAGGAGGCCCTGGCAGGAAACTCTGTTTCAGAGGAGGAAAGAAAGTAAATCAAATCGTCATGTTTAACCTATTTAATGAGCCGCTCTGGGAGCCGGGAAACCTTTAACCATCACACGGAAATGCCACGGAGAGCCGTAGAGACAGAACGTGTCAGGCTCCAGCTCAGGGATAGGAGGGCTGGAAAGCTGGGATGGGGCTCACACAGACTGTACGTGAGTGAGTCTGTGTGGACATGTGTGTGAGTGTGAGCGTGCCTTGAGCTGGGTGCGTGTGATTGTATGTGAAGAGTTTGCACACATGGGAATGTGCATCCGTGTGCATCTGTGCAGTAATGAATGGGACATGGTGGACTTTTGTATAAGTGTGAGCATGTGTGGGTTTACATATAGTGTCTGTGCTTACACATTTGTGAGCATGCGTGTGTGTATACCTAGTTCTGTGCACACTCACGTACAAGAGTATGCTGCTAGGAGTAAAGGGTTGTCTGTACATGTGTTCAGCTGGTAGCCACTGCAGGGAGGCCATGCATGCATGTGTGTGATATGTTACTGAGCTTACGTTGCGTGAGCCTGTGAGACTAAGTACGTGAGCACACATGGATAAGTCATGGGCAGTCGAGTGTGCATGTGTGAGGTTGTATTTATCAGACAGAAGGGGGATGAGGGTGGGAGTGTGTCTGGCTGGGGATACCTGAGCGAGGGAGATCATGGGTGTACCAGGGCATGCATGTGCATGGGGGCTTGTGCTACGATGAGCCAAAGCCTGTATTGAACATCTGCCTACATTCTCATGCCTCTGTGAGCCCCTGTGAATGTGCTGGCACGTGGGCTTGGGATGGGTGTGTGGTGTCCATTCTCCCTCCCCTGCTCTCCCGCCAGGGCCTTCTTTTATTTCAGTCAACTGTACTCCACAGAACAAAAGCTTCTTGAGGGCAAGGACTGTTCTGTTGGGTTTTTGTCTTTGTAAAGCCATCACTTCACACTGAACCTTGCAATGAACTGAATGCTTGTTAGGTCAGCCTGGACTAGGCCTCTGCCCTTTTGGGTAAGTGCAGAGGATCCATTTCATGTAGGCATGGTCTATCTTGGTACATGCCCACACCCCTAGCTCCACATAGAGAAGGCCTCCACCTTCATGCCTCTCGCCATACCCATTGCCACTGTGGGGAATCTATCACAGGCATAGCAGGTGTTCCCCATAAGGGAGTCCGACTGGCTCTGTGGACCTAGCCCCACCATGACTGCTCAATTCAAATCAGCAAGCACTTATGAATTTCCTGCTGTATATAAGGCTGTGGGGAGACAGAGCAGAAGATGACACTGCTCCTGCCCCCCACCAGGGAGCTCACAGCCTCATAGGAGAGAAGTCTGAGTGATCTGGACAAGGTGCCTGAGGAAAGTGTGAGAGGGAAATACAGCTTAGATGGAACACAAGCTGGGTCCTCAAGAGGCATCCCAACAGGCAGAGATGGAGGCAAATCCATTTCTAGGCATAGGGAAGATACTATAGAAGGAGACAGGCCCAAGGAAGAGCAGGGAGCAGCCAGTACTCCTGTTTGACTAGAATATGGAGTATGTCAAGAGGATTAGAGGCTTGGGTTTCTTGCTTTAAATCTGAAAAGGAAGGTTGGAGACTGGAGGGCCTTAAATGCCGGGGCCACTCATGGAACGCCAGATTGAGGAGTTTCGACAGTTAGCCATGAGAAACTACTGAAAGTTTTTGATCAGGGAGTGACAAAGTAAACACAGAGAATTAGGAAGATTCCCCAGGCAGTGTGGGCAGGATGGGCTGCAGGGACAGAAACAGGAGGTAAGAAGACAGGCTAGGATGTGAAGCAGCCTGGACTTCTATTCAGGGATGTGATTTCGGTGATGCTACTTTACTTCCCCTAAGGGAGCTGCCTCCTCTGGTTCCTGATCCCCGGCTGGCTAGTTGCCATGGTGACATGTCTCTGTGGGGAGGAGAATGTTAGAGAGACAGGTTTCTGTAAGCTAAGCAGGAGAAGTTGGGATGCAGCATCAGGGGAAGAAGCAGAGAACACAGGGGAGCTCCCAGCAGTGAAGGGGGCTGATGTCGTATTGCCAAGGTGAATATCCTCCCCCCTGCCCACACACTCTCATATCCCCTACACCTCCGTCCTCCTGGATTGTACCCGTTCTGACTTCTGGGTGACCTTCACAAGAGGTGAGAGAGGTGTTTTCTCTGCCCCAGAATAGCATCCCAAGGGGGTGGCCCATTTTCTCCTTTCACTGATCATGATGATACCGGGTGCAGAGAGGGGAAGGGACTCAGGCAGGCCATGATAGCTGTCTTCCAATATTTGAAGGGCTGTCACAGGGATGAGGGATTTCACTTGTTCTGCCTGTCTCCAAAAGCCAGAAGTAGAAACAAAGGGGGGAAATTGCAGAGAAGCAGATTTAGGCTCTACACAAGTAAGACAGAGGTTCTTAGCCTGTTTTGTGCCATGAACCCCTTTGGCTGTCTGGGGAGGCCATTCCTTCTTGGAATAATGTTTTTAAATACATAAAACACATATGGTTACAAAGGAAACTAAAGGTTAGTGAAAATAAAGACATATTTTTGTCCATCTACATTCATAGACCCCCTGAAATCTATCCAAGAACCCATGGACCCTGGGCTAAGAATGCCTGGTCTTCGGGAAAATTTCTTAACTTTTAGGTTGATTTAATATAAAATGAACCTCTTCGAGAGATAGTGAGTTCACCATAACTGGAGGATATCACAGGATTATGGAGCCAGAGCCATAAGGGAGCCAACGGGCTGTCTGCTCCGAAGCCCCCATTTTATAGATAAGGAAGACATAGGGAGGTCAAGTGATATCCCTGAAGACATCCAGGTCAGAATCATTAGAATCAATATTTGAACACAGGTCCTCGGACTTGAGAGCTCTTCCACAGAATGGACCATGTGATAGAGGGGGATTCTTATTTAACTTGCATGCCCTCTGATGTTCCTTCCAGGTCTCTGAGGTCAAAGAGCTTCTTTGGGACTGTGGTTTGGGTCTCCTGGTTCTCATGCCAGCCATTATCTCTCTACCATATTCCACAGTGTGGTCTGGGGATTCTTGGAGGTCCCTGAGGTCCTTTCTGGGGATCCATGAGGTCAACACTATAAGCAGATGTAACTCACACAAACAAAAACTCTTTGGCAGTGGTGGTGAGAGGAAATAATTCTTGATAATTTTTAAGAGCAAAGAAAGTTTCCTGAGACCAAAAATTTTGAGCACTATTGGTTTATCCTATCTGAGGAGTCAGCTGGGGACCAAATCCACCACCTTAAGAATTTCTATAGTACTCTACAGTTTACAAAGTATTTTCTTCCTCATATTCCAGAAATGAACACTGCATACCTATTATTATCCCCATTTTATAAATGAGAAAATTGAGGAAGGATAATGATTTACCCAGGGCCCCATAGCTAATAAACATTGGAGCTAGGCCATGAACCTAGGTCTTCTGTGGCTACAGCTTTTGTTCTCCCTACTGGGCCACACTTCCTGTTGGCAAGAAAATGCAAAGCATTCAGCCTCCGGGTCTCACTCATGTACCCTCTAGTCAGGAGAAATTGGATTCACACAAAAATTTCTGAGAAGCTTGGGTCCCTGTCTCACCCCACTTATCCCCGAAGGCCGTCAACTAGATGGGCTGACACAGGGTACGTTGCCAGTCCCCCGACTGAGATAAGTTGACTTCCAGAGCACTCCATCACTCCCATATTCTCTGAGGCCAGGATTCATGGCAACAAGCTATATTAAAGGTTTAATATGTGCTGTGCACTGTGCACTTGTGGTTGATTTAGAGAGAACATGGGTTCAAATTCTGTTTCTATTAATTCCTAGCCGGCTGACCTTCAATCAATCACTTCCTTTTCCTGGGCCTCTGTTTCCAATCTATGTAAAAGAAGGGGGTTGCATTTTCAGAGTTCTAAAATCCCTTCAGTCTCTAGGTCTTACAGTCTTGATTCTAGCACTGAAGTGTCCGTGTGGAGGGGTGGGCTTATCTCTGGATATTCTTGGGGGGATGGCATATTCTATTTTTGAGGTGATGTGATCTATTTATATTTCATTGTCTTTCCCTTGGTCGGGGGGATGGGAAGCTAGAGAATCTCTGATTAGGCAGGCATGTGGGTGGAATGCCCCCAAATCTGTCATGCCTTTAAGAGGCTTCCTGAATGCCTGAGAGAGAGTCTGGGATAATAGAACGGACCCGGGGAGCTTGGCACAAAAAGCCCAGGGAAGTGAATTCTCCAATTGCCATGGGAGCGTTCTGGGAGGATGAACTCCGTTCTCTTCTGGGAGCCAGGTGGGAGCCAGATGCTGTGGTCTGAGGACCTCCGAGTCCTCACCAGGCACAGGGAAGGTTCGCTAAGGGTTTCTTTAGAAAGCCCAGGCACCATCCAGTCTGGATCAGACAAATTCCCTTTTATATAGGTTTCTAATGACCTTCCCCTGATGTATTGTTTTGTCATTTGTAGATTCTCTTTGCCCTTGTAAACAATGAGTGGGGAGGAGGAACCCCACTCTCAGACTTTGGAATTCGTAGTAGAAAGGAAGAAAGAGGAGAGGGAATGGATATTAGCCTGGGGCATACAGAGATTGGGGCAGGAGCAGAAGAAGGGAAGGAAGTGAATGGGGACCAGAATGGGGTCAGTCATGGAGTTCAGATAGCCAAGTGGGTTGAAGAGCCACAAAGGGGGATGGGAGGAGGGATGGGAGCCTTAATTGGAGGCTCAACAATTAGAGTCCGAAAGTAATAAAAGACAATAACCCAAAGGCCAAAGACAAGTCTCCTCAGACTGTTTCCTAAGGAGATGCTGGTGCCCCCAAAGCTGAGTAAAGTCAATTAGTCCATCAATCAGTAAGCATTTATTAAGCACCTACTTACTGCATGTCATTAAACACCTACAAAACAAACAAAAAAGGCAAAAAGCACTTTTAAGATCACATTCTAATAAAGGAACTCACAGTCTAATGGTCAACAAAAGCTTAAAGCCCAAGTCCAAAGTTTTTCACAAATGGTTGGCAATGATGGGATCTCAACCATTAAACCAGAATAATCACCTTAAGTAGAGCTTGACGCTGTACAGTTAATTAAGTGGAGTCAAAGAGGAGAAGGTCATGATGGTGCCACCTCAGCACCATCCCTGTCACCATGATCACCAAGATCACCATCAATAGTGGCATTGTTTTCATACTGCTGACACTGGCACCACCGTCTTTGTCATGATCATCACTACTGACTTTTCATATCATTGTCACTATTATCCACATATAGCAGTTAGGAATTGAGCCCAAGAATCCTTGTCTTCCCAGACCACCATGAAAAACAGGATCCAGGGAAGCAGGTGCTGGTGGTTGGGTGGGAATTGTGTTGATGCTAGATAATTGAGCAGAGATTTGGATCTGAATGGATCTGGCTCCTATCCTTTGGGAATAGTTTGGGCCCTTGTCCCACCTGGACTCACATAAGCTTGGAAGGGAGAAAAGAGCTAAAACACTCCTTAGATTGAGAGAGTGTGGTTTGGGGTCTGGGCAGGGAGAGAGGGTAGGGAGAAATCTCATGCCCCTAACTTAATCTGGTGAAGGATGAAGGACGTGCAGATTGGGGTGTGAGTGCAGGTACACGCAGGAGGTTGGATTAGAGTAGAGTTCCTGGAAGGTATGAATATAATACCCAGGCATTGTTCTGGATGGGGTTGGCTTACTTCTCATTGTGGATCTGGTGATCTGATACTATCCCCTCCCCATTGTACCATGCTCCCTCCTGTTCACCATGAACTATTGAGCTTCTGAAATTAATACAGTCAGGTTCTCCTGGAATTTCCTTTCACCCTTTAACACTGCCCTGATCTGACTTGTCTTGTTTGCTAAGACTTCCTTCTTTCCCTCCCTCCCTCTCCCCTTTCTCCCTTCCTAGGTAGGGTCAGGACAGGGTTTTTTTCTGGAGCCCTAAGGTCAAGTTACAGTTCCCTAGGGGACAATTGTTCTTCATTGGTGGAGGCCCCTCTGTGTGACTCAGCTTCTCCCCCTTTTCTAGCAATGACTCACAGGTATGACTTCACAAGATAGAGAGCCGAGGTCAGCAGTGTGCTCTGGGCTCTAAGGAAGATGGTCACAGGCCTTGGTATGTAGTTAGTGAAGCTTTGTAGCCCTCAGACCTCTGTTTCCAATGCCATTGGACTTCCCTACCCAATAACCCAGACAAAGTGAAGATTTTCTGGGGCAGAGGGAATCCAGAAGGTGTTTAAAGATGAAGAGAATTGGGCTGGAGTTACTCCCCACACCTGAAATAGCCACCATCTCCCTTTCCATGAGGGTCATTCCACACTAGGTTCAAAACTCACCTCCTCCAAGATGTCCATTGAGGCTAACCCCATCCAGTTTGGGTGAGTCCAATACTCTGACACTCTCTTGAAAAAAACATACAGACATGCCTACGTAACCATAGGTCAGCTCCTTATTGTAAGGAAAATAGATTCTCTGAGCCCCTTTTAAATGGTCTTCATTTTGAGCTGTGCCTCTAGTGATAGGGAAAGAGGACGTTATGTTACCTTCACTCTCTTACCCAGACTTAAATGGGCTATGTGGAGATGAGTCTGGGGTCAGCTCAGAATTTGTTCTGTGTCTGGGCTCTGGGCTCAGTCTGTTTCTAGGGTTGGGGCTTAGTGCATGATACAGATTAGGCCTCCATCTATGTTCAGGATTGGGGCTTGTTCTGCGTCCAAGCTTCAGGATGAGAGTAGAGTTGGGTCAGGCCCAGTTCACGGCCAGGGCTGAGATTTACTCTGTGTCAAGAGTCAGAGCTCAGTCTATGTGCAGGGTGAGGGCTCTGTCTGTGACTAGGGTGAAGGTTCAGTCTTGGCCCAACATTAGAACTCAAATTTAGGATTCAAGTTGTGACCAGAGTCAGGGCTCAGTCTGGGGCCAAAGAAGTGGATGAAGCTCACTGGTCAAGCTTTCGATGGACAGGGATTAAACATGCATCTTTATCTAATAAACACCATGACCTCACCACTGGTCCAGGCCAACAACCCTTTGCCATAGCTAATGTCCAGTAAAAACTGAAGGCGGCTCATGGACAATGTTCAAGATAAACTCAACCATGGGGAGATATCTGGAAATTGTAAACAGCGTAATTCACCAGATCATTCAGGAAATATTGCTCAACCACAGCTCTGTGACCAGATCGAATCATTCAGCATGTCCTGAACTTGCAGCCTTATACAGGACCCTCTGCTGGAGCTAAGGGTGGTGGGGAACAGGGAGAAGAGCTGTTAACCAAGAGCCCTCAGCTCACTCTTCACCAAACACGGAATGGCAGAGCTGGGGGATGCCTTAGGACAGAATGTCAGGACTAGGAGACACTTCAGAACATTGAACGTCAGAGCTAAAGGAACCCTAGAACGCAGAATTTCATAAATGGGTGACACCTTTGCTCACAGAATGTCAGACTTGGGGAATAATCTTAGAACATAACATTTAGAATATTAGAAATAAGAAGGACCTTGGAAAATATGTCTGAACTAAACAAGGGACCTTTGAGATAAGCTCATTTTACAGAAAGGAAAACAGCCCTGGAAGAGAGATAGGACTTGCTCAAGGCTTCATAGAAAGTTAGCAAGGACCCCCAAGGCCTGGCCTGAGACTGTTTCTGTCTGCTTGCCCCTTCAGGACAGGCAGTTCTGTTTATGAAAAGATGAGGGGCCTTGCAGGCTAGGCTACCCTGGGTGGCCCAGGGGCAGGTGAGGCAGCCTCTACCTGGGTCGGAGGGACCACAGCCATCTTTCCCATAGCCTCCTAAGATGATCCTGTGCTGGGATGGAGCCAGGAACCCTTGATGGGCCCAAGAAAAGTCTTGATTCTGGGGAAGTATCTTTGGTGGCTGAGGGGAACGGGAGGGGGATGGAGAGGAATGAGAAAAGGAGGGAGGGAAGTGGGGAGATCCGTAATCCCAGATCTGGTGTTCATTACCACAGCTCCCGCTGTTCCCATGGCAACGTGCAAGGCCTCACGGCAGAGTTCCCTCTCTGCGCTGTGGGCCCTGCGTGCCAGCGACTGTGAGTGTGTGTGTGAGTGTGAGAGGGGGAGAAGGCGTCAGGGTAGCAATGAAAGCGTGTGTATGTATGTGTGTGTGTGTGTGTGTGTGTGCATGTTCAAGCAAGCGTGTCAGAGTGAGAGAATGACACACGTCAGGGGAGAGAATGCATCAGTGTGCAAGAATGTGCCTGTATCTAAGTTTCCATCTGAGTGTATATGTATCAGTGACTGTGCATGGGGGGCTCTGTCTGCCTGCTTCTGTGTATGTGTGTGCTTATATGTATGTGTATGTTTGTACACATGTGTGTATGTGTGTGCATGCGTGTGCCTAAGCCCTTGTGTCTCTCTGTGTGCGTGTGTCTGTTCCAGCATGTACTCTGACTATTCTCAGAGAGCTTCTGTCTGAGGGTCTTTTGGGATGCTGTGCGTGTGCAGAGATTTTGTGTGTGTCAGGGTATGTGACTGTGTGCTGGCACATGTGCAGATGCAGGTCTGTATGTCCGTGGCCTGCTCAGGGATCCGAGGGGTATCTGTGCCTGCCCAAGTGTGCGTGCGTGCAGGATGGGAGGGGGAGCCAGGGAGGCTGAGACAGAAAGCTTAGTCCTCTCCTTCAGTCTCAGGCGGGACCATCACTAGTCGGCCTCACTCTGGAGAAGTTTCAGAGTTGATGGAAAACAGCCGCCAGGAGCAAGGGGAGGCGTGTGTTCTGCAGGGGGCCAGGGAGAGATTCTGATTTCTAAGAAAATATAATTAATGTCCAACCAGCTTGGGGATCACAATTCAGAAACCAGAGGCGGCCCTTTGGTGGAGCCAGGCTGGGGAAGGAGGGACGGGGAAAGGGGAGAGAAGAGGGGCTCCCAGCATTCCCCCCGCCGGCCTGAACCTGAGACAGGAAGTCAGCCCCCAACACCTGCCTACGCGGGGACCCTAGCCCAGGCCAGCTCCTCTTGTGGGAGATTGTTAATGGAAGGGACAGACAGAGGACTGGCAGGGAGGAAAGAGCCATCCGGCGTCTAGATTTAATAAATGGGCCCCTCTTCTCAAGCAAAACTCCAGATCAGCTGAGTATGGAGGCCAAAACCTACTTCGTTCTGTTTGATGAGTCTAAGATGGTCTCCTACAGGTGATGCAGACTGAAGGGCAGACGGCTGTAACTTGCCCAGAGTGATGGAGCTTTGTTCCAGGTAGCTGACATCAGGATGACAGACAGTGTACTTCCTCACTACTGAGATCCTCTCCTAGCCCCAAGCATCCCAGCAAAACCTTTCCCCCACCCCATCCTTGCCTGCCTATTGTCTACTATTGCCCTATCTGGGAGCCAATTTATTCATTCCCGTAACTGTCCCCCATTGTGATGGACTGCTCACGTGGGATGCCTGGGTCAGCACAGACATAGGCCCAAAGGCTCTCTATTTCTCCCAACCCCTACCTTGCTCATCCAAATTTCCTGCTGGTGCCCCTCTGGCCCAGTCCATCTTCCTACTTCTGGTCTCTACCCTTGACAAGGTGATTTGTCCTGTTCTCCGAGGGCTTTGCCCAGACTCCATAGCCAGCAGTGTCCTTTGTGAATCTGGCTGCCTCTTAGATGAAAGATGACAAGCCTCTGCCCTCAAGCAGCATTCAAGGATCTGCCCCCTTGCCCGAGCTCAGGCTTACCCTCTGAATCTGGTGGCTTTGGGAGAGAAGGAATTTCCTGGCCCCTAGCCACAGATTTTGTAGGCTTATGTCCTGCACATTTCGCTTGCAGGTGTTGCGGGGTTTTCCCACTCAGATTCCTCACCACTAGAGTTTTCTAAGTCCTGACCTTCTCCTCTCCTCACCCCAGTGCCCCAAGGCATGAGGAGGCAGGAGACAAGCTGGGAATTACACAAGGGTCCTTTAACTCTGCTCTATCCAGACTCTTTCCAAGTCAGTGCCGCTTACTACCTGCAGATACTCCTCTGGTGGGGAAAACCCCAGAACTCTCTATGCTCCAGTCCAGGTTAGGCAAGTTTTTATTAACTTTGTGGGTGAGAAAATGGAGCCCCAAAGCAGGTGGAAAAATTGATCCAGTTTCCAAAGACTCACAGGAAAGTGTAGGAATTAATGTCTGGTGTCCGGGATCTCAACCTTGAGCAGGATAAGTGCATCAGGGATTGACATCAAGTTCTCCAGATTCAAAGTCCTGGGGAGAGGGAGGAAATAAGAGAAATAAGGAAGGAAAGAGGAGTGGGGGTGAGGAGGTGGAAGAAAGCCCTAAAGGGCCCTGGGCTGATGGGGAAAGGAAGGGTGTCAGTGGCTGTCAGGAAAGTAATTTGTCCCACATCTGGAGAGAACAGTGTGGGAGGGAGGAGCTGGGGGGGCAGTGGGCTGTGTGTGGGAGAGGTACATACATCCAGAGCCTGGAGGCCAGGCTATGGGATGCCTTCTTACTGGTCCTTCAGTATCTCTGAGCCACTTTTTGCCTCAGTTTCCCCACCTAAGACTCTTGATAGGGAAGGGATAGAAGGCAATCCCTTCCCTATCAAGGGAAGCTATCAGTGGGGAAAGTTTTCACCCCAAAATGGGAGACTGGTCTAGGGTCTCACAGCCATTTCTGAGGCAGAGGAGAGAATCTAGGATTCTTGACTCCTCCTCTAAGCATACAACTTGGGGAGGGGGCCACTAGATTTAGTGGAGAAGATGGTCTGAAGCTGGTGCTGCAGCTGGAACCACCCATTCCCTCCATTAGCCCAACCCCCCCACTTCCTAGCCGCTTTCTGGGGACTGGTGCTGAGTGCTTGGGCTGCCAGGGCATGCTAGGGTTTGCAGAAACACATTTGCCTCCAGGCCCCCGGCAAACAGGAGTGCCCTGGCGAGGTGGGGGAACAGGCGGGGGCTCATCACAGACCCCCAGGGGGTTGTTCCAGGCCTGGAAACCCAGCCAGCTTCCCCACCGCTGCTGCTGCTGCTGCCGCCACCGGGGCCGAGTTTCACTCAAATTTCAGGCCAAGCCAGTGTTGAGTTTCAGCTGCGCTTCCAGGCAGAATTTGGGGTGGGCCTCTGCATCAGCCCCAAACCAGAGAGAACTCCAGGAAGCCAAGAGGGAGCTCTGCAGAGGTTATGAGTTCTCTTAGGCAAAGGGAATTTCAAAGCACAAACACAGGATAGTCAGACTCAGAACTCTAGCTAATGAGCAAAATCTTAAAGAGCAAGACTTTTGAGATTAGAAAGGACCCCAGTTCTGGTCCCAACCACAAACACATCCCAGGCTTTATATGCACCCATGATCTCAGCTCTGGTTTAAGCCTTGGGCAAGTCCCTTCCTCTCTGTGAGCCTCAGTTTGCCCATCTGGAAAATGAGGGGGTTGGAGTATATGCTCTCTTCCAGTTCTAGAATTCTGCTTGATGATTTCTCCACAGGTTCAATGATTATAGAAACCATCTGGTTTGATCTCCCTCATTTTGCAAAGGAGGAAACTGAGGCTGGAATTTGCTCAATGTTACATAAGAAATTAGTGGCAAGTCTGAGACAAAAAACTCCAAGTCTAGCGATTTCCTCCTTGGGGGTGGAGAAGGGAAGTCTTTGCCCAAAATAGCTCTAGTCCCCTGCCTTTCTTGGGACAAAAGGAGAGGTGAAAAGGAGGGGCTTGTCCCTGAGCTAAATGGTCAAAAAATCATTCATTTCTGCATCTTATTACCCCACCAGACTGTGAGCTTCATTGGGTCATTACTCTGTCTTGTCTAAACAGGACTGTGCACACAGTAGGTGCTCAAGACATGCTTGTGTTAGTGAATTGAATGGATAATAGCAGCTCTCATTTCTAGGGCACCTTAAATTTTACAATACACTTTGCTCAGTATATTAGCATAGTCTAGAGGGTATGGGTTCAAATGCCACTTGACCTGAATGGCCTTGGACAAGTTACTTAAGCCCTCTGGGCTTCAGTTTCCTCATCTGTAACCAGAGAGCCGTGGGCTAGATGACAAGTCCCTTCCAGCTCAATCTATGATCCTCTTATTCCCGTTTAACAGATGAGGAATTGGCAGAGAGTGTATTCATCCAGGAAGTACCTAACTAATCCAGTGAAATTGAGTTTATGACTGAACAAATTATTGCATATATAAGTGTCATAGAATTAGTATTATGCTGAAAGAAATGATGGAGGGCATGAGTTCATTTCTTAAAAAATTTTGAGTTCCAAATTTTCTCTCTTCCTTCTTCCCCTCCCCTCCCTGAGACAGTAAGCAATTGAATATAGGTTATACATGTTCAGTCATGCAAAACATATTACCATAAAGGGCATGAGCTCAGAGAAACCTGGGAAGACTTATATGAACTGATGCAGAGTGAAGTGAGTAGAACCAGAGCCACTTATGCAGTAACAATAATGTTGTAAAGACAATTCTCTTTGAAAGACTCAGGAGCTCTGATCCACACAATGCCCCACCAGTTTCAAAGCACTCACGATGAGTTGAGAACTGGTGCTTTCAGATTTGCAGTTTGAAGCATATTTTCTTTTCTTTCTTGCTTTTTTTTTGAACATGGTCAAAGCAGGAATTTGTTTTGCCTGACTATACAAATTTGTCATGGATTTTGGTTTTCTTGCGTCCTCAATAGGTAGGAGAGGGTGAGGAAGGAGGCAGAGAATTCAAAAGTGAAAATACAATTAAATTGAATTTTTAAAAAATTAGCATCTCCAGATGAGATAAAGGCTCAAGAGTTTAAAAGGGACTTGCTCAGAGTCACACAACTAGCTAGCAAGTAAACCTTGAATCCCGGTCTTCCGACTCCAAGGTCAATGGTCCTTCCAAGATACTATACTGAATCTAAGGCAGTCCCATTGTAGGGATGGGGAAATTGAGGTCCAGAGACTTGCTTGAGAGAAGAACCAGAAGTTCATATCCTACTAAGGTACTGTCATTGGGGAAGGCGGATGGAGCGGAAGGAAAGAAAGGTGAAGAGGCAATAGAAGGAATCTCAGCACTATTTCTGGACTCAGACTCTAGGTTAGGATTCAAAGGAATGAGAGACTTACTGTAAGACTTCCATTCTAATCCCTTCCCCTCTCTGATCTCAATTTCCTGATCAGCAAAGGGGGCATCTGGCCTCTCCTGGTTAGCTAAGATATAAGCAAGAGAAGAGGTGACGTGCTGGGATTTGGTTTTCAGTCACTACTGAAAGTTGGGATATTGAGGCCAGGAGACAACCTACCCTAGAGGAAACAGGGAAAGGATTCACTGGTACCTGAAGCCTGAGGCCTAGACATCTGGTGTATGGTCCCAGAGAAGACAAAACTCTGAATGTGCCTGGATGAACAGACCAATCTAGAGAAGGCAGAAAAAGACCACCTTCTCCCTTAAGCAACTCTATTCCTTCCACCTGCTTTTCATTCAACAGTCAGTAAGGGTCTACTATGTGCCAGATTGGGACAGCTAGGTGATACGGTGGATAGAGTACCCAGCCTGAAATCAGAATGAAGTGAATTCAAATCTGACTTGTTTACTAGTTGGGCATGTCATTTAACCCTGTTTGCTTCAGTTTCCTCATCTGTGAAATGACCTGGAGAAGGAAATGGAAAACCACTCCAAATCTTTGCCAAGAAAAGGGGTCACCAAGAGATAGGCATGACTGATAAATGACTAAATGACAACGTGCTAGATGCTAGAAAGCCAAAGTTATAAACAAAATGTCCCCTGCTCTTGAAGAGTCACCTTTCTCTACTCCCCATCTCAGTCTTCTGATCTGATCAGCCAGGGAGTGCAGGTAAACTGAGGCTGGAGCTTCAGGTGAGGAAAGTGAGTGTAGTATGGTACCAAAGAGTCAAAGGATGAGAGTGATGATAGGTCCTCATGTACCCTGCCCTGGTTAAACCACCTCCAGAGTCCCAAGCTATGTCCTGGATGTGGTGTTTTAACTGGAGAACACTCTAAATATATGAACAGGATAGCAAAAGGCCTTGAGATCATGCTATATGAAGACTTGTTGAAGGAACTGGGGATCTCTAGCCTAAAGAAGAGAACACTTGAGAAGACATCTTCAAGTTATTTGATGGGTATAAGATATTCTGCCTGGCCCCAGAGAGTAGATCTGGACCCCATAGGTAGAACCTGCAGAGGGCATATTTAGGCTTCATTTAGGCTTACCAAAGCTTCCTAACAATTCTAGCTGTCCAAAAGTGCCTTCCCAGCTGCTTTGGGAAGGAATATATTCTCCTTCATTACTCTTCAAGTGAGGGCTGTGTGATCACTTTCAGTCAGTTCTCAGTCACCCAGGTATGGGTTGGACTAGACAGACTTTGAGGGCCCTCCAACTCTGAGAATATTTTTATTATGTGGTTCTGTTCTCTACCCCCTCCCCGGCCTTGCCCCATGGGCTCAGGTGGGTGGGGATTGTGCCTCAGAAAAAAGGCCAAGTGGGCAGATGACTAGTTCCCTAACACCTGCGCCCTAGGGAGATAGAGGCAGGCCCTCACAGCTTATACTCTCCTCTTCCTGATTCCCCCAGGGCTGCTCTGTGGGAGAACAGGCCAAGCAATGAGTCAGCAGCACCCCTTACCCCACCCTGAGAGTGCCCAGCCTGGGATCAGAGAAGGGAGCCAAGGAGAGGGGGGAGTTCCCCCTCCCTAAAGAGGATCCAAGAAAAACTGTAATCTTTCTTGAATTACCAAGCCCTTTCTGACCTCCCAATGCTGAAGATGGCCCCTTCTGATAAAAGGTCTCAACTTAATCAATCAATCAATCAACGCCCATTTATTAAGCACTAACTACATGCCATTCAGTCATACTAAATACTTGTTGACTTGATTTGACACTGCTGGGTCAGCCTGAGACCTTCCTCTTAATTAGTCTCTTTACCTTAAGACTAATCACTTCAGTCCACCCTATTCATTGCTACCAAAAGTAATTTCCCTTAAGCACCAAGGATCTGTCCATGGGATTCTCCTACTCAATGGATTCCAGTGACTTCCTACTGTCGCCAGGAGAAAACAGAAACTCTCTTCACAATAGTGTTGTTGGACATTATGCCCCCTCCCACATCTTGTAATCCAGTCAAACTGGGAGCCCCTCTGTTCCTCACACATGACAACACCCCATCTCCCACTACTGGGCCTTTATCATGGCTTCCCCCATGCCTCAAAGGCACTTCTTACCTCTACCACAAAGACTCCCCTGCTTCCTTTAAGATGCCAAGCATCTTATCCATCTCTGTGGATAGAGTGCTGAGCCTAGAGTCAGGAAGTCCTTAGTTCAAACATGACCTCAGATGCTTACTAGCTGTACAACCCCAGGCAAATCACTTAGCTTCTTTTTGCCTCAGTTTCCTCCTATGTAAAATGGAAATAATTGTGATAATTAGCACCTACTTCCCAGGGTTACATGAGGACCAAATGAGATAATTGTAAAGTGTTTAGCATAGTACTTGGCACATAGAAAGCACTATGTAAATGTTAGCTATTATTATTTTGTGCTTAAAACATTTCTTATCCCTGTCCCTCCCCCTCATTTCATAGATTTGGAAACTGAAGCCAGAAGAAATGGTATGATGTGACCCAGATGGCATGAATATGAAGTAACAACATTGGGATCTGAACCCTCTAACTCCAAATCCAATGCTCCTTTCACTGTCTTAAGATGGGCTCTCCAATTGATGATGAGGACGATCATAGTGATGATGGTGGGTGGTAGTGCTAATAGTGGAGGTGGAAGTAATGGTGGCAATGGTGATGGTGGTGGCAGTGGTATGATGGTGGCGATGGTGGGTGGTAATGCTAATGGTAGTGGGGGTGATAGTGATGGGGGGTGTTGGTGGTGGCAGTGGTATGATGGTGGTGATGGTGATGAGGCTGGCAATGGTGGGTGGTAATGCTAATGGTAGTGGGGGTGATAGTGATGGGGGGTGTTGGTGGTGGCAGTGGTATGATGGTGGTGATGGTGATGAGGCTGGCAATGGTGGGTGGTAATGCTAATGGTAGTGGGGGTGATAGTGATGGGGGGTGTTGGTGGTGGCAGTGGTATGATGGTGGTGATGGTGGGTGGTAATGCTAATGGCGACGGGGCTGATAGTGATGGGGGGGTGTTGGTGGTGGCAGTGGTATGATGGTGGTGATGGTGGGTGGTAATGCTAATGGCGATGGGGCTGATAGTGATGGGGGGTGTTGGTGGTGGCAGTGGTATGATGGTGGTGATGGTGGGTGGTAATGCTAATGGCGATGGGGGTGATAGTGATGAGGGGTGTTGGTGGTGGCAGTGGTATGATGGTGGTGATGGTGGGTGGTAATGCTAATGGCGATGGGGCTGATAGTGATGGGGGGTGTTGGTGGTGGCAGTGGTATGATGGTGGTGATGGTGATGGGGCTGGCAATGGTGGGTGGTAATGCTAATGGCGATGGGGGTGATAGTGATGGGGGGTGTTGGTGGTGGCAGTGGTATGATGGTGGTGATGGTGATGGGGCTGGCGATGGTGGGTGGTAGTGCTAATGGTAGTGGGGGTGATAGTGATGGGAGGTGGGGTGTTGGTGGTGGCAGTGGTAATGATGGTCCCTGCCCTTAAGGGAATCACTGTGTAATTGATGAAACAAGATTCACACAATTAATACTTTGTTTATAACATTTGCTTAATTCTGTACAGTTTTCATGTTCTCTTTTATTATCCTCATTTTACAGATGAAAGAACTGAAATGCAGACACATCATAGGATCAGAAGAGTGAGAACTGAAAGTGTCTTTACAGAGAATATAGTCTAAATACCTCATTTTCCAGAATCACCAAACTTGTTGTTCAGTCATTTCAGTCATGTCTGACTCTTCCTGACCCCACCTGGGATTTTTTTGGCAAAGATGCTGGAGTGGTTTGCCATTTCTTTCTCTAGTTCATTTTGCAGATGAGGAAACTGAGGCAAATAGGCTCATGTAACTTGCCCAAGGTTACACAGTTGCCTTTGGAGCAAGTAGTATCATCCTTATGTAACAGATCAGGAAATTGAGGCTTAGGAAAATGAAGCAATTTGCCTATGGTCACCCAGCTAGCAAGTGGAGGAACTGAGACAGGGTTCCAAGCCCAGCTTTCCTTTCACTATACATCAGTGTATCCTCAGCTCCATCAGACACTGGAGCTGTTCTTAAAGAGATGTTTGCTGAATCAAAAGGAACTGAATTACAACTGCGAGAGGAGGAAGAGCTCAGGCCAGAACCTTCCTCAGTTCTTGTGCTTTGCTCTGAACTGGTGCGTCCCTTAAGCGCTGAAAAGGGGTCCTCAGAAAAGCGCTTCTTGACTACTTCCTCTGAAATGTGACCTTCAGCTCAGTGTTTTGGGGACAAACAGATATAGGGTTGGACATATTTTCACAGCCATGTCACATGGAAGGGTTGGCCAGCGTGTCTCTTGGGCTGAACCTATACTCTCAGAGCTGTATTCAGAGAAGGCTTGGAGGCCTCCCTCTCCAACATCAAGGCCCTGGACAGTTCAGGCTCTCCCAATCCCCGGAACAGTCACATGGACTTGGCCCAGGTATGGACAGACATACGGCTTCCTTTCCTGGGAATTGGCTTATTTGCAGCTTAGAATGGAGAGGCAGGGAGGGGCCCAGGCTCCCCTCCCTCCCCATAGTTCTTCATGATTCAACACCACAAATGTGTTTTAAGTGCCTACTATACGCAAAATGCTGGAGATGTAAAAATAAAAACAGCAAGAACCCTGTCCTCGAAGAGCTAAGGGGAGAGTGGAGAGAGGCATGCATAAGCATAGAGGGGGAAATGTGCCAGGAGCAAAGGAGAATCCCAGACCTCAGAAAATTAATAACTGTACAACACTGGGCAAGTCCCCTAACCCCTGTTTGCCTTGATCCACTGGAGAAGGAAAGGTAAACCACTCCACCATCATTGTCAAGAAATCCGCTATAGTCCAAAGGGTTACAAAGAGTCGATATCACTGAACAGCAGCAACATTGTATATATCTTGTATTTATGTACATGTTGTCTCTCTCATTATAAAGTAAGCTCCCTGAGGGCAGGAACTATATATATTTTGTGCCTTTCTTTGTATCCCCAGTCTTAGTACAAGGCAACTAAGTAAACGCTTGATTGATTGATCGAACCTTGGCTCTTTACCTTGGCCTTGAAAGAAGATTTCAAAAAGTGGCGAGGAGAAAGTCCATTCCAGGCATAGTCAGTCAGGAAGTCAATGTACATTTATTAAGCATCTACTGTGTGCTAGGTATTGTGCTAAGTGTTGGGGGTATAAAAAGAGGCAAAAGACAGTCCCTGTCCTCAAGGAACTTACAATCCTAATGGGGGGAGGGGAACGGAAAATCAAGGAAACAAATACGTACAAACTATAGGATAAACAGAAAAAAATTAAGAGAAAAGGCACTAGAATTAAGAGGGGTTGGAAAAGGCTTCCTGTAAAATACAAGATTTTAATTGGGATTTAAAGAAAGCCAGAGAAGCCAGGAAGTGGGTATGAGGGAGGTCTTTAAGAATACATAGAGTTGGGAGAATGTAGGATCAGATCTGGGAACAGCTCCAGCCATCCAGTTCCTCTGTAATGTAGAGTTTGTGAAGGGGAATCACTTGCAAATGAGTCTGTAAATGTAAGTTACAGCCAGATTGTGCCAGGCCGAGATTTTCTTTTTGCACTCAAAAGGAACTGGAATGAAAGCAGATGCCCATTGATCAGGGGGAATGGTGGAACAAAGTGTATTACATAGATCTAATAGAGTATGATTGTACCACAAGAAATGACAAAAAGGAAGCATTCAGAGAAACCTGAGAGACTTTTGTGAAATGATGAGAGTGAAATGAGAAGAACCAGGGGTGTTATTTGCACAATGACCACAGTAATACAAGGAAAACAATGAGGAAAGATCTTAGAACCCTGAGCAAGACTGAAGCAGCTTCTACGCGGAGGTGGTAGATTGTAGTAGATGCAGAGAGATGCATATATTTTCAGGCATGCCTCGTATATGTTGATTTGCTTTGCTTAATTACTGATTTGTTGTAAGGGATGCTTACTATAATAGTACCTATTGCTGTTTCCCTCCCAGCCTGATAGAGTTATTTTCTTTGCCTCATTAAAGGGGCCATCCCCTGATTACTTCTTAAACAGGTCTTTTCACTGAATGGGCATTACCTCACCCTAAGTGAGTACCTGAATAGGCCTTGGCCTCAAGGGGTCAAGATCTCCCAGTGCATCCTGGGTCATCTCCAGTCATGCTAATGAATATCTGGTCACTGGATTCAGATGGCAGTGGAGGAGAAGTGAGACTGGTGATCCGCACAGCCTTCCCTCACTCAAATACAAGTGCAAGTCACGTCATCATTTCTCTGCTGGCATGGTCTTCTTCGGCAGTGAAGGACCAACATAACAACAGTGAGGGATGGTTGGGTGGAGGTAGTCACTGGGAATTGATGGTGATGGATTGTTTGTTGTTTTTTAAACACATTAATAAAAGATTTTCAACAACAGAAAGACTAAGGACTTTTTATTTTATCATAGGAGCAACGGGAAGCCAACGAAGGTGTTTTTGAACCATAGAGTGCCATTTGCTGGGCGACCTCTGACTTTCTGAAGATGCCTTTGAGTATTCAAGAGCTTCGTCACAAAATGTCCTCCAGCACCAGGGAGCACTCATGGGCGTTACCCACCAGTCCAACACCCATAGCAAGGATGTAGAGGGGGATGGGAGGGGGCAGGATGGTAATAGAAATGGCTCCCATGCTTTAGGGTCATCTGAGTTCTGTGAGGCAGAGGCAGAATCTAACTTCAAAAGGAGGAAAGGACTTCCCCTGGTTACTGGATTAGTAAGTGACAGAACCAGAACTCAGATTAAGGTCATCTATCCCAATCAATCGATGAACAGACTTTATCCTGTGACAGCTAGGAACTGGGGCTACAGAGTCAAGGAAGAAGCAAAAACAGTTCCTGCCTTCAAGACACTTACACTGTAGCCAGGGAAACAATTTGCATGTATATAAGAAAATAAATACACAGTTATTTAATTATTATATTTATTAATAGTATATTCATTAATTTATTATTTTGTTTATCAATATATTGTATTAATGTAACATTATGTAACAATATAGTGCATTAATAATATAATTTTTTAATATACAATATGTACCAAGTAATTTATGGATGTTGGGCAGGGTCACGAAAGGCTTCATGGAAGAGGAGGCTCTTGAGCAGAACTTGGAAGGATTTTAATAGGCAGAGATGAAGAGGAAGCTCATTGCAGGCATGGGGAGACAGCCCATGAAAAGGCATGAAGGTGGCAGGTTGATGCCACCTTTGGGGAAAGTTAGGGGGCCACTTTGGTTGGAATGTGAAGTATGAAGTTTCCCAGTGCTATTCTCTCCCAAGCTGGATTTCTGCTAACTCCCAACCCCACCAACCTCCAGAGCGTCCATTGTCCGTCCCATTTCTCTACAGACTGGTCAATATCCCCATCACTCATGGACCCACCCTGGAGCTAACCAGTCCTCTTTGATTCTGGCTTCCTTGAATCCCTGATACTTTGTAGCCTCTTTCTGAGGCTTTCTCATCCTCTGCCTGAAGGTCATTGGGCCTTTGGACTTCCTCTAAGACCTGTACAGTTGGGGTGGGATGGTCTGGGTCAGACTCTTCTTCCACTTGGCCACTCCAAAGGCACTGGACTGATAACTATCCCCCAAGGTCCTGCCCTGCTCTCTCTGGTCTCCACATTTTTGTTCACCCTATTTCCCAGACCAGAAATGAACTGCCCACATTGTGTCTGCTGCTGAAACCCTTCTCTTCTTTTCAGACCCAGATCAGAGGTTGCTTCCTCCATGAAGTCTTCTCTGACTGGCCCAAAATGCTTTTCCTTCCTCAGATTTTCCTAAAGCTTTTTGCATTTCTCCTTTGCCCCCTTATATTCTCCCTAGTACCATAATTGTTTGTGTAGATCAAGTCTCCCCTTGATCATCCCTTGTATGACATTGGAGAAGTCTTTTCCCTCATCTGAGCCTCAGTTTCCTTACCTGGAAAATAAGCAAGTTGGGCTGCATCGGAAGCTCAGAGAACTAGAGCTTGTAACAGCTAGGTGATGGACTTCAGTCAGGAAAACTCAACTTCCTGAATTCAAATCTGACACTTACGAGCTAGGTGACCCTGGGCAAGTCACTTAACCTTGTTTGCCTCAGTTCTCTCATCTGTAAAAGGAACTGGAGAAGGAAATGGCAAACCACTCCAGTATCGTTGCCAAAACAAAACAAAAACCCCAAATGGGGTCTGTGAAGAGTCAGACACAACTGAGTAACAATAAAATCATACCCCTCATTTTACGGGGAAACTGACACTCAAAGCAGTTAAGTAACTTGCCTACGGTCACATAGGTAGCAAATGCTAGAGGGAAGATTTGAAACTTCTCGAACAAAGGAACCCCCAGGTCCTCTGAAAAACTGATGGCTTTTCTCTAAGGTTCCTACCAATCCTAAATCCTAAAACTGGCATCGAAAGCTTCCAGGGGAAGGGGTATTATTGGTAGTCTGGGGGGTTTGGAAGGAGAGTCTGAAGTCCCTTATTGACTACCAATAAAGTTATCCAAAGAAGCCCATGGCCTTGTTTCCCCACCACCCTCAGAGAAGAGAAGACATATGTTTCTGAAGAAGCAAGCCCAGACTTTCCTTCCCCTTCCAACCCAAGAACCAGATGTTCCCACTGTGCAGTTGGGGAGAATGAGGCAGACAGGGGTTGAGATGGGGGTGGATGGGTAACAGTGAGGCTGAGCAGAAGCAGTGCTCCTCAGCTCCTTAACCACTGGACCACCCACCCTTTGTAGGAAGAAAAGCAGGGACCTGCCCATCCTTACTTCATCATCCCTTCCCCCCTCACTCCCTGCCTTCTTTATTTCATTCCCCCCCCCAACAACTTTAACTGGTTCCCCTGCCCCTTTAAATTCCTCCCAGTCGGGCTTGGCCCCTCACACATGTTTATGACATCTGGGCCCCGGCTGCCTCCTTTCCTCAGTGAAAAATGCCTTCTTAATGTTGGTTTATTATTCTAAGATGCGGGAAGCAGTTTCAGCCAAGATCTGAGCAGCAGCTGAGCTGAGGCCGAAAAAACCTACCCTACCCACCATCCCAACCTCAGTCCAGTCCCCCCTTCCCTTGGGCCAGCTCATCCACATGGGCAGCCTCCCTGACAAACCAGCAACCATCTGGGGGGCCCTAGCCTCCTCTAGCCCATGGGGTCCATGTTATATACCAGAAAGGCCACTCCTCCCCCAGAGTCATCCAAGGCCAAGGGAGGGCCTGGGATCTGACAGGCAGCAGACATCTCTTTCACCCTCTCTCTTTCTCTCTGGGTTGTCTTCTTTGCCTAAGATTCTACCATCAAACTACAGTTCCTGTAGGGTAAGACCTTCCCAGCTGTTAAAGTGTGCACACCCTTGGGAGAGATAGCACATTAACGCCTCAGTGTGAATTCCTTCATCAGATTCTTCTCCTAGGGCTTTTGAGTAGAGAGCAGATTTTAATGGGGAAGGGAGGAAGAAGAGGAGCTTGGTGGGCACAAACATTTAGGAAGGGTTTGGGAGACTCAGTGAAGGTTGGGGTTGAATGTTCGTTAAAGGTCTAGGAAGCTCATTGAGGTGATGAGGGGTCAGTTAGGCAATAGAGGCTCTGTGATGGGTGAGGACCCAGACTCACTGAGAAGATGAGAGCGCAGAAAGGAGGAGGCAGATTCAGAAAGGGAAAGTGAGGCTCTTGGAGGAGAGAGGACAGATGTACCCTTTCCTTGGCCATTATCCCACTGGCTCCCTCCTCCACCCTTCAGTTCAGGATTCACCCTTTCCACCTCTACCCCTCCTTCCTTCTTCCCCGCCAACTCTCCCCCTCCCCCCAGCCCAGCCCAGCCCAGCCCAATCTTACCCCGAAGGGAAGCATTTTTCTGCTTGGAAAAAAGGGAGGGTTGGGACCTGATAGGGAGATTCTCTCCCTGAGGCCACAACAACTTCTGGGCCCCTCCCTCTCTTTCCCCTCCTCCCTCCTGATGTTGTGGGGGACCCCAGGGCCCAAGGTATTATCTCCATTTGTTAGGATACCCACAGTCTAGTTTGGCAGACAGGTAGGGAGAGTGGAATATGGAAATAGAGCTTGTCTATTCTGAGTCCTCCCTGTAAAGGATAAGGCTGATCTGGCCTTGACCACAGTTGGGCTAAGTAGTGGAAAGCGAGAAAAGTAGAGGGAGAAAGACAGTGGGAGATGGGCTAGGAGGCCTTAGGGATTTAGATTAGTGCAAGAAAGAGAAAATTCAAGTGACCCGAATTCAAGTCTCAGACTGGCTATCTATGTGACTTTGGCCTTGAGTTTTCTAATTTCTAAAATAAGGGGCCAGGACTAGACCTCTAAAATTCCTTCCAGTTCTAGATAATCACAAACATGTATATGAGACTTACAAAACATTTTGTATACACATTTGATCCTTCTAACTACCCCATGAAGCAGGGGCTATTATTATCCCTATTTTATAGATGAAGAAATTGAAGGTGAGGAAGATTGAGTGACTTGCCCAGGGCCACACAGCTAGTAGGTATTTGAGGCAGGATTGGAACACAAGTCTTCCCGATTACAAATCCTGTAGACTATCCAATAACAAATTCAGTAGTTGCCTCTAAATTTGAGGATTCAATTCAATTCCACAAACATCTAGTAAGAACCAAATGTGTCCAAAGCATTGTGCCCAATTGGAAATACAAAGACTGACTAGCGGTACGTTTCTTAGGGGACCTCATAATCTGCTAAGGGGTAACTGACATTTACACAAACAAACATAATCCACAGTGGTGCATACAAAGAAGAAACCCTTAAAAAAAAGTCCAAGAAAAGAGAGGGCATGCTCTGCAGAGGGATAAGAGAAGGCTTCGAGGACAAGATGGCACCTGGTCATTGAATAAAGAGTAGGATGGTGGCAACTAATGGAGCTGGGGGGTGGAGGGGGTGCTATCCTAAGAATTAAGATAGGACAAAACCAGAACTGGGGATGGAAAGCAGTCCAGTTTGCCTGGAACATAAGTACACAAAGAAGACAAGGGGGGCTTCAAAAGGTAGATTAGTGCCAAGCAACAAAGCATGGTACCCAGAAGGGGCACAAGGATGCAATGGGATATTACCATCTGGTCAGAAACAATGATGGGAAGAATTCTGAGAAGCATGAAAAGACTTATATAAGTAGATGCAGAGGGATGTGAGCAGACTCAGGAAAGGGTCTAAACATAATGATTACAACCATGCAATGGAAAGAAGCAAAACGTTGATTCTAATTGCAGGCTATACAATTACTGTAATGAAAGCTGGCCTTGGAGGAGAGCTGAGAAAACACCCTTCGCTCCCTTCTCTGCAAAGGTGGGGTGCTGTAGGTGTGAAACATTGCATATATTTGTTCTCACTTAATAGTATTTATTTTTTCCAATTACATGTAAGAATAGTTTTCAATATTCACTTTTATAAGATATTGAGTTCTAAGCTTTTTCCCTCTCGCTCCCCCCACTCCCTCCCCAAGATGGCATGCAATCTGATATAGGCTGTCCATGTACAATCATATTAAACATGTTTCCACATTAGTCAGAACGTTGTGTATATTGAAAAACCTGCTCAAAATGTCAGTTATTTTGCTGAACTGGGTTTTTTTCCTCTCTTTTTAAAATGTCCTGTTACAAGAACAGCTAGCTCAGTAGGAGAGGGAGGAATGTATTTAGCAGAGGAGGAGGGAAAGAAGCATGTATTAAGTGCTTATGGTGGGGCCGGCACTGTGCTTTACAAATTATTATCTTCTATAAAAACAAAAATATCAATAAAAATTTGAAAGGAATAGAATAAGGCAGTCCAAGTGCGAGGTGAGAAGTCCTGAACCAGAATGGTGGAGAATGGTGGGAGGGGCTAGGAGGGGGATGCCAGATGTGGTGAAAGCAGAATAGAAAGTCGAACTTGGTCATGACTAGATGGAAACCGATTGACAGAAGGAAGAATCAAAGGTCTGGAGTCTAAGTGATGGAAAGGATCGTGGGGCAGTTAACACACAGGGGAAGTTAGGAGCAGACTTGAGGCCTCATAGCCAGAATTAGAAGAATTTAAAAAAGGAAGGAAACAAGTGTTCATGAAGCACTTACTATTATCTCATTTGATCCTCGAAACAACCTGGGAAGGTAGGTGCTACTATTACCTCCATTTTACAGTTGAGGCCAATGAGGCAGATAGAATTTAAATGACTTGCTCAGGGTTACACAGCTAATAAATGTCTCAGGACAGATTTGAACTCGAGTCTTCTGGCACCCTATCCCCTGGGCCATATAGCTACCTGTCTTCTTGGCCAAAGGAAGAAGGTAGGGCTAAACCCAAGAGTTCCAACTCCTTAGTTCACTTTCACCTGTCCCCACCTCAGGCTCCACTGAAGGCCTGTACTCCTGGGAGGTACCCTTAGAGATGCATTCTTTGAGGCAGAGCATCCCCATCTCTCCAGTCCTCCTGGAAGGGCCCAGAAAGGAGGGCAGAGTGCATAGATTCATATTTATAGTCAGGGAAATCCTAGAGGGTAAGGAATATCTGCTGAGGGATCAGAGGAGATGGTACCTGAGCTTAGAATAAAGAGTAGGATGGTGGCAACTGATGGAGCTCAGTTGGGACAAAACCAGAACTGGCCATGGAAAGCAGTCCAGTTTGCCTGGAAGACAAGGAACGTTTCAAAAAGTAGAGTAATCAGAATGTGGAGATCCCTAAAGGCCAGCACCAGGTGACAAAGCATGGTACCCAGAAAGGGTACATGGATGCAATGGGATATTACCATCTAGTCAGAAACAATGAATGGAAAGAATTCTGAGAAGCACGAGAAGACTTATATAAGTGGATGCAGAGCGAAATGAGCACAATCAGAGAAGGGGTCTAGACATAGTGATTACAGCCATGTCAATGGAAAGAACCAAAAAACTGACATAATTAAAGGCTGTACAATTACTGTGACTAAAGCTGGTCTTGGAACAGAGCTAAGAAAGTGCCTTTCATCCCCTTCTTGGCAGAGGTGGCCCAATCCCTTGGCCACTAGTGGAAATAGGGACAGATCCAGTTTAACAAGGAGGAGGAAAGAGGAACTGGTGTCTCTGGCAAGAGAGATGATGCCTTCACTGTCTATGGCATCTTTGTGAAGGAGGAGGAAAGTATGTGGGCCGGCTGGGATGCAGTCTTCCTCCCTGTCTAGAGTAGGGCTCTTCTCTGTAACCTCTGCCTTGTAGATAATAGGATGACGAGATTTAGAGTTGGATGTTACCTTAGAGACTGTCTAGTTCATTTTGCTGAATATTGTACATGATGGCTTTGAGTATTTGTGTCTTGTTCCCCCGTCCACCCCCAGACTATAAGGACCAGGACTGAGTCTGGTCTAAACTTTGTATCCCTTCCAGTTGAGCATGGTCCACACGTAATACAGGCTTAACAAATATTAGATGAAAAAAAGTTCAATGACCAGTGGTTGGAAATGACAAAGGAACAGATTTCAGCTCAAGATAAGGGAAAAGGAGCTGACAAATCCAGACATGACTGAGAAGAGGTTGGAGGACCATTGGTCAGGGTTTTTGTGCAAGGAATCCCAATTTGAGTCAGGACTAGATGAGATGACATGGTGGCCAAGAAGACCAATGGGATCTTTGGTGGTATGAAGAGAGACGTTGCAGACAATAAGCATTTATTAAATGCCTTTTATGTTCTGGGCACTGTGCTAACAATCGGAGATACAAAGAAAGACAAAAGACAATCCTTGCCCTGGAGGAGTTCCTGATCTAATGCATGGTGTCCAGGACCATGGAGGTAACCATCTCCCCATACTCTGCCCTGGTCAGATCACATCTGGAACAGGGTTTGGAGCTGGGTAACATGTTTTAGGAAGGATGTTAACGTGCTAGTGTATATGCAGAGGATCATATAGTTGGAGAAGATCAGAGACCATGTCGTTCAAGAATTGGTTGAAGGAACGTGGAATATTTAGCCTAGAGAAGAGAAAACTTTGGGGGATATAGAAGGACATGATAGCTATCCTCAAGTATGTGGAGGGGTGTCATAAGGGAGGAATTATATCTGTTATTCTTGGTTCTGGAAGGCAGAATTCAGGAGCAATGAGTGGAAGTTAGCCAGTCTTTCCAAAAGAATTTTAAAGTATTGACTGTAGGCCAGCGCTGAGTACTAAAGATACAAAGAAAGAAAAGGTGCCTAGATTTCAGAGAGATATGAAGAGATGGGCTGCTAGGTGGTGCCATAGTAGATAGAGCACCAGGCCTGGAGTCAGGAAGACTCATCTGTGTGAGTTCAAATCTGGCCTCAGACATTTATTGGTTATATGACCTTGGGCAAGTCACTTCATCCTGTTTACCTCATTTTCCTCATCTGTAAAATGAGCTGGAGAATAAAATGGCAAAACCACTCCAAAGTCTTTGCCAAAAAAATCCCACATGGGTGGGGTCACAAAAAGTCAGATATGACTGAAAAACAACTGACCAACATCAATGAAGAGACTAACAATGAAAAAAAATTAACAACGAAGAATTCTGACAATTAGAACCTTCCCGAGGAAGAATGAGATGACTCCAGAGGTAGTGAGCTCCTTGCCGCTGCAGATCTTCAAGTAGAGACTGGATGCCACTTGTGAAGTATCCCAGGCTCTCAATCTCAGAGGTCACCTGGTCCATCCTGCATTTGAACAAGAATTACCTCCTACAACATCCCCAAAAAGTTCTAGAGGGGATTCTTGATCAGGGACAAGTTGAAATCAGTAGTTTCTGAGATCCTTCCAACCCCAAGACTCTTTAGTCCTAGGACAGAAGCTGAAGAGAAGTGTCTTCACAGGGTTAGTCACCAGCTAAGCCAGGATGTTAGCCTGAGTCTCCTGCCAGGTGACTTCTAATAATGGGAAATGATAGAATGGGGCAGAAGAAATTGTCCCACTTTGGGCTGGCCTGAGATGAGGAATATGTCATGGAGACTGGAAGGGGTGGAGGGCACCTTCCTCTGGGGCCAGATCAGATTTGGAGACTTTAGGGACCGAAACTAGCTGGCTGAGGCTGCTCCCTTCTGGGGCCTTTGTCCTTCTCCACCCCTACCCCTACCCCGCAGGGGGCTAGTTCCTATTCTTTTCTGGACCTCAGTTTCCTCATCTGTAACATAAAAGAGTTACAGCTCTAAATTCTCTGGATGGGGAATCAGAATCCCAGAACTTCCAAACTAGATAGGCCCTTTGAGACTAATGAGTTCAAAGCTCTCAGTTTACAGACAGGGAAATTTAAGGCCTAGAAGGGGAAAGGTCACATAGTCAATGGCACAGCTGGGACGAAAGCCCAGGTCTCCAGACTCTCTGTCCAAGGCTCTTCTCACTATGCCAAGAGGCCTTTTAGGAATAGCAATGTCCCTTCGACCCCACCAGCCCTGACGTGTTTTGGAGGTTTGGAGTCATGGAGGCAGGAGTATGGGTAAGATGACCCTTGGGATCCTGCGATGGCATTTCTGATTTGTACATGTGAAGCTCTTCTCAAGTCTCCTCCTTTGCCTTCACTCCCCTTATCCCTTGATCTCCCTGTTCTTTCTCCCTTCTTCCTGGGAAATAAAGGCTCTGTTAGAGCTTGTCCTCCAATTCTAGATTAAACAACCAGTTCCTCAGGAGCAGAGGGTGGGGTCTCTGCCCTGTGGGCTTTGGGGGTGCAAGGGAATTAGCCGGAGCCAAAGGCTCTGGACTCTGATTCTTGGATGCTGGACCCTGAGGAGTTGAAGGCTGGGCTGGGAAAGTGAGGTCCCTGTTCCCCTGAGGTTCTTGCCCAAATATTGGAATCTGGGCACTGGGGGAGGTTAGGGGAAAAGTGGCATAAGACTCTGGTGTATCCCTTCCAAGGCCAAAACAGAAAGGGGAGGAGGGGTGGTGGAGAGAACACATTTTTGCTGCCAAGAGCAAAGAAACTTTGGAAGGAAATGTAGCCAAGGGTGTGGATGCAAGAATCACTGGATCATAGAATTTAAAGTTGGCAGGGACCTGAGAGGTCTTCTAGTCTACCCCGAAACCATCATTTCACAGATGAGTAAATTGAGGCACATAGCAGTGGGATCCCTTGCCCAAGGTGGGCAATGGTGTGGCAGAGCTGAAACTTAAACCCAGATCCTCTGACTCCAAAATCCAGCATTCTTTTGACCGCTCTATACCACCAGCTCAGAGAGACAGGCCTGTAGAGGAGGGCAGCTATTCTAAACCCTCACTGGAAAAGGAATCTTCTCTACAACTTTGGTCCTTAGATTTCTGATATTACCTCTAATAACAGAGAACTCACTATCTGTAGCGTTCTCCACTCTCATCATTTTGGTCTGTAACCCACAGAAAACATTCACCCTACTAAGCGAGGACAGGGCTCACCTGGAGCTTGGGGAGGGTCTGGGGGGCACCCAGGACAGCATGCTTGTGGCACCATTTCAAAGTGAAGTCTTGCTATGTCTCTACCCTGGGTTCTGCATTCTCCTTCATAAGTATGGGGATGAAGGAGCATCCTCCATAGAGATGGACAGCTGAGTGACACAGTGGAGTCAGAAGGAGATGAGTTCAAATCTAGCCTCAGACATTTACTAGCTGTGTAACCCTGGGTAAGCCACTTAACCTTTCTGTGCCTCTGTTTCCCCTTCTGTAAAATGAGAATAATGATAACAGTGCCTACCTCACAGAGTTAAAATAACACAAGGAAAGTGTTTTGTGGATCTATTCTAATAAGGGAAATAGCAGGGAGATCCCCCAAGGAGTTCATTCAGGAGCTAGAGATCAGGTGTTTGCTCATACTGGGGTCAGGGCCCCCCAGAGTCTCCTACACTCACTCAGTGGGATTTTTGTTAAGGCCAGCCAAGTTCCTTAAGTTGAAGACTCCAGACCACACCACAGTTCTTTGCCCAGCGGTCCCCAAAGTTGTTTGGAAATAAAATCCCCATCAAGCAAACCAAAACCAGCCTTGAGCACTGCTGTGTGCCTCCCCTTCCTTCCTCAGCCCTCTTGGCTCCCCATCGCCCTTCTAGCAAAGAGCAGAGAGACCAGAGGAGCAGAGAGGGCAGGCTCATCATACAAAGTGGCACAGCAACTTAGAGGCCCAGCGAGGAGCAGAACTCAGGAGTTCTGGCCCCCAGCCAGGATGCCCTCATTTGTAACGAGAGAGGGCTGCAACCACTTAAGCGGCAGGAGTGATTCGGCATGTATCCTGATGCCAATTTAGATGCCTCCCTCCTCTGGGGCCCTGCGATTAATGATGTTAGTACAATTCAATTAGATTTCTCGGCTGCCACCCCGCTGAGCCCACTGGAGGGCTTCATACATCCCTGCCCCTGATAGATCCCTGGCAACCACTGCCTCCCAGGGCCCGCTGTGCCATCCTTTCGGCCTCCCCTCTCAAAGCTGAGATGAAAAGCAGAAGGAGAAAGGATAAAGAGGAACCAGCAGAAAAAAGACCTCTATGCCCTGGTTTAATGCTTGTGACCTCTTCTCTCTCCAAAAAATATTTTTCCCCTGGAATTCCACCTTTAACAATTTATCCCTTCCCTGACGAACCCAAACATCCCACCTCCAAATGCGGTTCCTTACCGCAGCTCCAAAATGTCCTCCTCCTCCAGTGTGCCCTATCAGACCCAGTCCAATGTCACCTCCTCATTCCCTGCCTCCTCACGGCTCTCCTTCCTATAGAATCTGGAGTCTGATGGACAAATCCACATCGGTCCCTCTGAGGGAGTCCCGTGTTCCCCAAGCTGAAAATTCCTCAGTGATGGGGCCTAGGTTTTCCTCTCTTCTGTCTCTCTTGTCTGCCCCTTCTGGCCCTGCCAAACACAGAGCTGGGCACACAGAAACGTTTAGGAAAGCTAACAGTCAAGTGATGGATTTGGACTCAGTGGGGAATAAGGTGAGCCCTGGGCTGCTGGTCAAGAAAAAGCCTAGAGTTTCAGCTCTGCCCCTGAAGTTCTATATGGCCTTGGACAAGTATCATGAACAAACAAACCAAAAAGCTGAGAAAGTCCTTAAAACATAAGCCTTTGAACTGAGAGCTAGACGAGATCTTGGAGATCGTAGAAGGCTGCGCGGGTGTAGTGGAAAAGTACAAGATTTGGACCAGAGAACCCACGTTCAAGTCTCTGCTTTGCTTAATGCAGTCACAGCCCTGAGCACAATGCCTGCCACATAGCAGGTGCTTATTAAATACTAGTTGGCTGACTATTCTGCCCTTTATCAGCTATGGAACCCTGGGCATGTCACCCTGTCTGCGCCTCAGTTTCCACATTGGATTAGACAATATTCTAAAGTCCCTTGCAGCCCTAAATCTATGATTCTGTGGTCAAGTCCAACAAGATGGGAAAACTGAGGCCCAGAGAGTAGGTAAAACTTGGTTAAAAGGAATAAAGGATGTGGGGCCAGAGTCAGGAGTGTGGACCCCCAATTCCCTGGATTTCTAAGCCAGAGTCTTTTCTGCCATACTATTCCATACCGCCTTCTAATTCCACGCTGAGTCCCAGTTTCCTTGAGAGGCAGCTGGAATAGTGGAGAATGCTAGAAAACCCTAAGGTGTTTATCTTCTCTCAATCTTAGTTTTCTTATCTGTAAAATGGGGATAGTAAGTCTTATGGTTCTTAGGTTAAATTGAGAGTAAAATGAGGTCATGTACATACTCTGGGAACTCTGGACTCAGTTTCCTTATCTGTAATTGGGATATAATAGCTCCTACGGCACCAGGTTGTTTTGAGGATGTAATGAGATAATGTATGTGAAGTGCTTTGCAAACCTTAAGGCCCTGTATAAATACCTGCTATTATTACTCTCATCTGTAAAATGGGGCTACCAGTCAGTGCAGATGAGTCCCACACTTCCTTGGCCCTTTCTCCACTCCACAGAATCCTGCCCTGCTCCTAATTCCTTCTTCTTCCCATCATATTTTCCCTGCCCTCATTCGCTCCAAACCTGCCTTCAAGACCGGTGTTCCCTTCCTGGGATCCCAGATCTGTTCTTTTCACAAGGAATGACCTGATTAACTCCACGTTGAAAATAATTAAGTCTAGGCCTGAGGCTTTGGCCTATCAGACGGTATCCCCTCCTGAGTCCACCAGGGTTCCAACAGTCTTAAAAGCCTTCCCAGGACCTGGGCTCTTCTCCTTGGCATTTTCAAGGCAGAGGGAAAGGGACAAGTTTACGACTCATCTTTTCTGTGGAAAATTGAGTCCATTGATAGGGGAGTGGCTGGCTAAAGTGTGGTATGCATGGTAAAGGGGCATCTTAATGCCCTCAGGAGGGGTAAATTTGAAGATCACAAGGAAACATGAGAAGACGTACGAAGTGACACTGAGTGAAGAAAGCGTAACCAAAAAGCAATATTCCTGCGCATTATAATAATTACTACATAGTTATATAAAAATTACTGTACACAATGATTGTACTAACATATTAATGTATATTTTGTATTATGCGCTATGTGTTCTTCCTATAGTATATATAGTATCCTACTAATAATAATACTAAAATACACTGCATTGAATTATACAAAAAATTACCGCACACGATAACAAAGTAACATTTATGTAGCACCTACTATGTGCTGCAGACTACGCTAAGCGCTTTAACCATCTCGTCTGGTCCTCACAAGGACCCTGTGGGAGGATGCCATGATTATCCCCATTTTACAGAGGAAGAACCTGAGATGGACAGAGATTAAGTGAGAAGTGTCTGAGGCTAGATTTGAGCTGAGTCCAGGCTCAGCCTTCTACCCCCTGCACCATCTAGCTGCTGCGACTAGATTCACAACGTAACCTACACTCAGACAATAACAATAACCACAGAGACCAGCCGTGGCAATGAAACCTTAAGTAGGGGGGTCAGAATCATAAAGTGGATGAGGGTTGGACCTGGAATTAGGGAGATCTGGCTTCAGAACTCACTTCTGACACGAACTGAGCACATCCTCTTAGTGACAAATTATTAAGGAGGAGTTAGAATGCCACATGGGGATTCTTAAAGGTTTTTGTTTGCGAATCTGAATGTTTTGGTTTACGGTTATAAAATCTGGAATACTTGAATTGCTATATTTCGTTATTACAGTAGCTTGGTTTCTGAATACCTCTTCTCTTCCTTACCCTGAGAGTCATTCCTTATAACAAAGAACTAAAAAGTGGGAAGGGAGAAGAAAGCAGTTCTGCAAAACTTAGTGATGCATCAAATGACTCTGGCCCTGTATGCAGCATTCCACACCAGTAGGCCCCCACCTCTGCAAAGAAGGGAAGCACGTTTTCTTATTTCTTTCTGGGATGGACGTTTATCGTGATCATTTCTTAGCATTTAGCTTTGATTGTGTTACTCTTTATATTTGCAGTTAGATTATATATAAAGTTGTTTTAGTCATCACATATATTGTTTTCCTGGTTCTGCATACTTCACTCTGCTTCAGTTCATATAAATTGTCTGTATTTCTCTGAATCTGTTTCCATTTCATGCTTTATTCCATTACATTCATGCACCATAGTTGATTGACCTATTCCCCCAACTAGTGGGCATTGCTTTGTTTCCAGTCCTTTCTTATCACAAAAAGTGCTACTAAAATGACTTTGGCACGTGTGGCCCTTTCTTTGATATCCTAGGGACCATGGTACCTCTGGGTCAGAGGGTGTGGGCATTTCTACTTTCTTAGCACAATTCCAAATTGTTTCCCAGAATGGTTGGACCAATTCATAACTTCACTAACTATATATTGAATACTGTGCCTGTCTCTTCATAATCCCTCTGGCACTGATCATCCCCTTCGTATGTCATCTTTGCTAATTTGATAGGTAGGAAATGAGTAAAGAGTAATTGCTCCTGAGACAGAGGACCCAAATTCAAATCCTACCCCTGACACTTAGTCCTTTCTGACTTTAGTTAAGATAGTTAACTACCCTGTGCCTTAGTTTTCTTATGTGTACAATGAGGATTTTAAGGTCCTTGTGGGAATTAATTCCTTGGGAAGAAACTTCTAACCCATCTATGACTTAGTACGTAAATTACAGGGAGCTGCCTGAGGCACATAGACACAGTCATGGCCAGCTGCCCCAGACATGTCACATAACAAGAGTAGCTAACATTTATATCGTACCCACCACACCGTGCCAAGTGTTTGATCCTCACAACTACCCTGGGAGGTGGATGTCATGATTTATCTCAGTTTTACAGAAGAAGAAACTAAGAGAGACGGAGGTTAAATAGTAAGTATCTGAGGCTACATTTGAACCCAGGACTTCCTGACTCCAGATCTAGTGCTCTGTAAACCATGCTACTACTCCTTTCTAAGTAGCTTTATTATGACTAATTAAACATTCTGTCTTGTCTTTTGAAATACAACCGTTCCCACTCTGAGCAGAATGAGTTTATTGTGTAGTCTGACCCCCTCCTTCTTCATAGAGCCTCTCAAGCATTGGCTCCTTAGTGCCAGATCCTCTCTCCTTGTTGTCCCTCCTCCCATGCTGAGTGGTGCCTGGGAGGTGCCAAGCAGGTGATGAGTGAGCAGGTTGCAAGCACAGGCTTTGTTTAGTCCGAGCAGCCCTTGGATCTCTTAGTGTTATTAGCCACTGTTGATGGGACTTAATATTAATAAAGAGGCTTATCTGAGCGGAGCCTGGGTGGCTGCGGTGGCTCCAAAGGGCTGGCCGGGGTATTTTTAGCCTTCTGCCTAAGCATGGTTATTAGTTATTAATACTCTAAAGTGCTATCCGGATGGTCAGCATGCCTCAGTGGGCTGCGGTAAGACAGTGGGCATCCCCATGGCCAGTTCTGGTACGAGCTGGGGAGGCAGGGCAGAGGTGGAGAGGAGACAGAGGAAGAATAGCTCAGCCTCTCTGCTTCAGGCTCGATGCTGCTGGATGGAGCTTCAGGAAAGGGAGAGGTCAACAGGGACTGGAAAGATCGGGGTCCATCTCTCCTTACTGATGCCTTTTCCCTGCTGAGACATGCCTGCTCTGCTACTGCATTTCTAGATCATGAGACCTAGTCAAGACTGGGCTGGTCCCTCATTTCTGACCCTTGGAAGATGGAACATTCCTGGTCCTCTCAGGCAAATGCTTTTTAGCAGATCCTTTGTAGGAGGCTTTCTTTAGTTCTATTTTTCAGAATGATAAACTGAGGCAAAGGGCCAAAAATCAGCTGCCCCATCGCCCCACCCCCACGGAGCAGACAGAAGTCAGATAGAAAGAAGTAGAAAGAACTCTAAGCTCTCAGCTGACTTTCTTCTGAGATTACCTCCCATTTAGACTGCTTTATTTTGTAGATACGTAGTTTGCCTGTTTTCTCACTCATTACTAGAAGGTGAGTTTCTTGGGGGCAGAGACAGCATTTCTGTTTTTCCTTTCTTTGGATCTTCTATACTTACCAAGGTGCCTGGCCCATAGCAAGTGCTTAATAATAGTAAGCTGGCTTAACTGAGAGCCAATCGGTCAGTCAATTCAGAGCCCTCCACCATATGGCTAGGAGAGCTAGATGGCACAGTGCCAGGAAGATTCATCTCCATGAGTTCAAATCTGGCCTCTGACACTAACTATGTGACCTTAGGCAAGTCAATTAACCCTGTTGGCCTCAGTTTCCTCATCTGTAAAATGAGCTGGAGAAGGAAATGACAAACCATTCCAGTATCCTTGCCAAGAAATTCCCAAATGGGGTCACGAAGCATCGGACATGACCAAAAAACAGCTCAACCATAGTATGACTCCAAAGATATGCCAGTAAGGAAGTTAGGATAGAGATCTGGGCTTGAAGTCAGAAAGGCTTCAGTATGAATCCTATCTCCGACACTTACTAGACAAGTCATCTCACCTCCATTTGCCTCAGGTTCCTCAACTGTAAAATGGGGATACCACCCCTCCCTGACAGGGCTGTTGTAAGGAACAAATGAGATAACAATTGTAAAAGGTTTAGTACAGTGCCTAGCACATAGTAGGCACCTGACACATAGTAGGCACTATCTCAGTGCTTATTCCTTTCCTCTCTTTTAACCAACCTTTCCAGACTTACATACGCATACTCCCCTGGAAAGGTCGGTTGAAGCCATACTTTAAATGACAGATTTGAGACAAACATTTTGTCTAAGACGTAATAAGGAGCTGGAAGATTTGGATTAAGTCCAAACTCTATTACTTACTAGCAAGTAACTGCCCCTCTCTCAACCTCAGTTCTCCATCTGTAAGATGGGGATAATTCTATCTGTTTTGCTGGCCTCATGGGGATGGTGTGAAAAGCCAATGAATCCACTCAAAGGAAAGTGCTGAGTACACTATAACTTAGCTTCTGGGTAGAAGCCATAAGGTAAGGGAGTGGGGAGAATGAGGTATCTGGGCTTCTAATTCCTTTCCTGAGGCACTGGGCTCAGACCTCATGAGGAGATTGGTCCTCTTAGTTGGTCCCAGTGGGTCTGTGACTCCCAAGCTGGGGCACAGTCATTTGCTCTGATCATTAGCTGTGATGGCCACTGGAGTCCCCTTCTTTCCAGCCTCACCACCAAGACACCAAGGCCAGATGTTTTGAAAGAGGTTTCAAGAGCATTCTGGGAGAAGGAGCAGGCAGAGCATGAACTTGAGAGAGTCATGTCCTCTTTCCTAGGAGATGCAGAGTCTGAGCCCTTGGACTCAGGCTCAGGGAAGAGTCCCCTCAGGACAGGTATAGTTGAGGGCCAGGGTTGGGTGATGGAGAAGACCAATCCTTTGCTAAATGGCATGGGGTAGCAGCAGGTTTTGTGGAAGACTTACCAGGCCCCTTTAACTATTTTTCGACAGCTAATGGCCTTCATAATCTATAAAGTTTTGCTATCTGATAAGACAGCTTTTCTTTAAGCCTAAGGACCATCCTCAGGTAAATACGGCCTATTATCATTTTCAGAGGGAACAGGTGAAAACCCTGTGAATTCAGAATTCATCAGGCCCTCAAAAGGGAGGGAAAGAGAAGAAAAGAGTTCAGAGAAATTGGGCACAGCCTTAGGCTGAGTCCTGACCCTAACTCAAGGCTGAGCCCTTACCTCCCCCTAGGATCATTCCTGGATTCTGTCCTAGACTGAGTCCTGACCTTGATTCCAGAATGAGCCCTTACAATCTTGACTCTGGCTACAGACTGAACTCTGACCATGATCCCAATCTGAATCCTAACCCTGGCTCCAGAATAAATCCTAATAAATCCAAAATGATTGCTGACCCTGGCTCCAGAATGAGCCCTGTCATTGGCTCTAGAGTGGGTTCTGGAATAGGATCTGGGCCTGGCTCCAGAATGAGTCTGGAACATTCCCTTCCCACTCCTACCTCCCCTGCTGTGAACTGTGATCCTGGTTTACTAGGGAGATCTCAACCCAACCCAGACAGAGCCCTACCTCCAACTCCAGACTTAGCCCAAACGAACTAGAAAGCCCACGAAGGGAGTCAGACATGAGAGCCCCCCCTTACCCACTGGGAGGGCTTCCTCAGACTTTGCTCTGAGATATCAAACTCCAAACACTTAGCCTAGGGTCAGTCCCACCAGATGTGTAGCCAAACCCTGACACCCTGTGACCCCCACCTCCCTGGCTGGAATAATGATTTGTGCTGCATCTTCCCCAGCTGGCTGGTCAGGGGACAAAGGCCCCTTGTCCCTGTGTCTGGGGTTGGCGCCTGAGGTAGCTTGGCTGGAGTTCTTACCAACCTCCCTCCTGGGCCCTTCCCCCCATCTCTGTTGGCTGGTCTTGGGCCCTGAATGCCAAACACAGCACTAATGTATCAGAAGTCAGAGAATCAGCCTCTTCTTCCTCTAGGGAGGTAAGAATAGTGCCAGGCTTCTGCTAAGGGCCAAGTTCTGGAAGTCATCCCGTCAGGGAAGATAGCCTGAAAATTTCTGGAATCTAGGATTGGTGATGAAGAGCAATAGCTTGGGCCAGGCTCCCTCCTTCCACTGCCCTCCCACCAGGACCTGGGCAGAGGTGGAAATGAAGGAGTATGGAGCCAACCCCCCTCGCTCCTCTCTAAACAGGATGTTCCCAGCCATCGATTTCTGTCCCGGGTCACTGCAAAACCAACACAGGTCACCCCCCAGCCTCCTGCCTCCCTCCCAGCAGGAGCAAAGTCCCAGTCTGGCTAGAGACACAGGGGGCTCTGAGGGTCACTGGAGGGTCACCTCCCCCACCCCAGCAACATTCAAGATCCAGAAGGGGGCTTAGAGGCAGGAACCCTGGTTCAAATCCCAGCTCTGACACTTACTTGTTCTGTGATTGTGGACAAGTAAGTCACTTAACCTCCCTGAGTTACAGCTTCCTCATCTGTGTAAATGAGATAAAAATGTGTCTACCTGATGGGGTTGTTGTAGCAGTCAAATGAGATAATGAAGGCAAAGCTCTTCCTAAATCTTAAATCATTTTGTAAAGGTCGGTCATCCTCATTCCATTTTTCCATTCTATACGTATAGCAGAGTATCTCCCTCTTCCTCTTATTAATAGCTAGCGTTTATGTAATGCTCTAAAGGTTGTACCTTACAAATATGATCTCATTTTATGTTCAAAACAACCCTGCAATTATTATCACCATTCTACAGTGAAGAAACTGAGGCAAACAGGGTTAAGTAACTTGCTTAGTAACCCAGTTAGTAAATATCTGAGTTCAAATTTGAACTCAGTGTTCCTGACTCCAGGTCTGGTATTCTATCCTCTGTGCCACCCAACTGCCAATTTCCCATCCTCCCTACCTCCAACTCAGAGGGAGAGAGTTTTCAAATTGCCTAGGCTCTGCTTGGACTATTCCCATGACCGATTTTTCCAAAGACAAAAGGGAGGAGGTTTTCCTCTCATTCCTAACCCAAATCTGACACACCCAAACCCCCTCATCTCCCAGTCCTTCTAAGACACATGACAGGTCGAAGGCTAGGTCCTGTATTCTTTCCCTATAGCAGACAGTACACTGGGGGCAACTGACTCCTTTTCCCAACTTCCTTAGAGTACCACCTTTCTTTCAGTCACTCAGGTTTGCAATCTGGAAGTCACCCTTGACCCCTTGCTTTCCCTGCCTCTCATATCTAATCAGTTACCAAGCCTGATCCACTCTCCTTCCACATCTCTTACCTCTGTCCCCTTTGATCGTCTCCTACCATCCTAGTTCAGAATCTCAGCAGCTCTCTCCCCTGGGCTATTAGAAGAGCCAACTGGCCCCCTGTCTGCAGTCTCTCTCCTCTCCAATCCAACTCCCACACCACTGTCAAAGGGATATTGCTAAAGCATCGACCTGACCATTTACTCCCCTGCTCAATAAACTCCCTCCCTCTTAACTGTCTGTGGGATTGAAGACAAACACCTGTTTGGCATTTAAAGCCTTTTCCAGCCTGACTCTAGAACGGAGAGGAGGGCCTTGGGTCCCTAGGCCTTTCCATACATATAATGCCAAGTCTCCCATTGGTCTGACCAGCAGCGCCCCCACCCCCACCCTGGGCCTGGAATGCACTCTCTCTTCTACACCATGGCCTCTGAGAAGACTTTTCTTCTTCCACCAAACACTCAGTTCAAGCTTTCGGAATGATTGGTTAGACCTGGGAGACAAGATCTGAGTTCTAGTTCTGGCTCTGCTATTAATTCCCTATGTAAACCTTGGCCAAATCAGCCTCCTTTCATGGAAGGAGTACTATAACAAGGACATGCAAGGTGATGGGCCCTTCAGGTTATGACATTCTGTGCTCTCTCCTCTAGCTTTAACATCTACATCTAATCCCATCCAGATCTGGTTGTCTATATTCTGTGTTCTAAGGTCCCCTCTAGCTCCTCAGGGCTCTCAGAGCCAGTTGGAGGCTGCATGGGCTTCCTCCCCAGAGGGCATCACTTGGCCATGGCCTCTGAACACTTAGTCCACTCCAGCAGGTGCCAGTGGGGAACTGGGCTGAGGGTGGGACAGCCCTAGCCTTTCTGTAAAAAATATTCTGAATGAAGGACCTGCCCTACCCTTTCCATTGGCTCTCCTCCTTCTCCTTTTTCTCCTCCTCCTCCTCCTCCTCTTTCTTCTTCTCCTTCTTCTCCTCTTCCTCCTCCTTCTTTCTTGTTAGGAATATATCAGCCACCAGCCAACAAGCCCTTCCTGATCATGGTGTCCCTGGTTGCTCAGGGCTGTTAAGGGTGTAGCTTGCTCTGCCATGTGGAAGGTGGAGGGGAAACTAGGGGCAGGTGAGACAGAAAAACCTGAATAACAGGGAAATGTGAGCCCTCCATGAGCATCAGAGAATGCTGGGCAGGCCAGGGCATGTTTCTGCCTGCTGGGTTGGGCCTTGTCTCCAATGACCCCTGGAAAGCAGGTTCGCCCCTACCTGTAAGTACAGGCAAAGCAGAGGGAAAAGGTGGGGATGGAGGTGTCCATTTCTTCCTCTTCAGAGCCATGTTGGTCTGGCTACTTCCTCTGTCCAAGGTAATGCATGTTGGGGAAGGCAGAGACAGGAGATAATGATTAGGGAATGCTCTGAACTTGGGTAAGTATTTCTCAATTCCTCTCTGAATTGCTTGAAAGCAGTTTCAAGTGCCTCCAGACCAGGAGGCATGAAGTCTCAGCTCCTTAGTCTGGTATTCAAGGCCCTTGACAATGGGACCCTACCTAAGTCCTACCTTATTTTCCACTGCTAGGCATCACAATCCCTCAACTACAGTCAGCCTGGTCTTTTTATTTAGTCTGATATTCTGGCAAGGCTCATTGCAGTCTCATTTCCTTTCCTCATACTGTCTCCCTTGCGTGGAACACCTTCACCCCTTTTCTATTTAAAGCACAGCGGCCCTTTGAATCCCTTCCCCTCCAGGGAGCCTTCTTAGCCCACTCTGGTAAAGTCAGACCTCTCTTACCCAGCTGTGGAGAGAGGGACTGGCTAACCTCCCTTGCCTTTCTTCGCCTCCTAGAGCAGGGATTCCTTCCCCTCCATTTCTCTCTCATCTCCACTCTAGTGAAGTTGTAGGAACACTGGAGTTAGAGCCAGAGAACTCCATTTAAATGTCAGATCTGCTATTTCTTTTCCAGAATGACCTTGAAGGAATCTCTTAAGTTCCCTTGGCTACACATGTAAAGTGAAGGGGTTAGGTGACAGAATCTCCATGGTTCCATCTAGTGCCAAATCCCATGATCCTATAATCCTGGGGGAAGCTCAGAGCTCCAGAGCCTTTCTGACCTTCCAGCCCTCCCTGGCTCCACTCACACCCTTCCAGAGAAATTCACCCTGTTGATGTGTCTGGAGCAGGGGCAGCTCCTAACAGACCATCCCACAAACACTCTTCCTGGAGACATGACCCAGAAGAACAAAGCCTGGGAGGATGGCCAAGTGGCGCCCACCTCCACTCCCTGGGACATCACACTCAGCACCCTGAGCTAAAGGACAGAAGGAGGGGAGGGGAGGGTGAAGACTCGCCAAGAACAACATTTCCATATGGAAAGATCACAGAATATCGGAGCTGGAAGGAACTTTAGAGATCACCTAGTCTAACCCTCCATTTTGCACGTGAAATTGAACTTGAGCCAGTGAAGGACAGTGATGAAACTCCCAGGGTAAGATCCTTTCATTACTCACCTCAAACCTTGAGTTAGGAAAGGGGGAAATGCCTAGAGTTTGGGGGATTAGGAAGGAATGATCCTGGCACGCTCATCTCTTCTGGACATGGGGCCTTCTCTCTTCTTCTCCAAGTCTCTAAGGAAAGAAGGCATCATGGCATGGTAGCTAGATCTTGTTTGGAGAATTGTGTTCAGTTCTGGGTGTTTCAGTTTAGGAAGGATGCTAAGAAGCTGGGGAGCTTCCAGAGGAGCACAATCAGCATGATGAAGGGCCTTGATCCCATGGGAGGACCAGTTGAAGAACTATGAATGTTCAGCCTGGAAAAGAGAAGACTCAAGGAAGAACTAGATAACTGCCTACAAGTACCCCAAGGGCTGGAAGGTGGGACCAGACTCATTCCACTTGGCTGCAGAGGGTAGAACCAGGAACAATGAGAAGTCACAAAAAAGCTCAGGAAAAAAGCCCTAACAGGGGCAGCTAGGTGGTGAAGTAGATAGAACACCGGTCCTGGAGTTAGGTGGGTCTGGGTTCAAATGTGGCCTCAGATGCTCTTTAGCTGTGTGAGCCTGGGCAAGTCACTTCACCCCAATTGCCTCAAAAAAAAATGTCCCCTTGCTTTGGAATCCTGTTTTCAGTACTCACTGGTATAAACTTGCATGAGTCATTTAAATGGCATTCAGTATAGTGCCTGCTATGATAAAGCAACTTCTCTCTACAAGTATGCTAGTATTGAGAGAGGCCGTCCAGGTCCCCATGGAATTCTTCTTTCATTCCAGTCCTTGACTGCTCATTTAACCATGTCCTTTGGCCATTTCTCCCTTGGATGCTGTCCTGTTTTGGAGAGGAGACTCAGGAATTTGGGGGAGCAGGCGCCCTGAATTCACTCTGAATTCAGGAGTCTAGCGCAGCTCTGTTCTCCCTTCTGTCTCTGTTGGGAGCGGCAGGTCAGCAAAGCTGGTCTGAAGACTTTGAAAGTTCACACGTTATTAAAAAAGGAGAGAGAAAGATGGGGGCTCTGCCATTTCCGCCCCAGCTGTAATAACAGTACAGAGGAAGAAACCGAGAAACCCGGTCCCACTGTGTGCTTGGTGGACATTTCAAAGGAGTTTTCAGCTGAACCCTTTCTCATCGCCTGAGTCTAGCAACACCGCAGGAGGGGGAGTTGGGAGGCTGGCTGAGAGATACTTGACAATTTTTCACCTTCAGCAGATGAAGGCTGGACCAGAGTCATGGAGCTGGACTTCAGCCTGGTCATCCCAGGCACCTGGATTTTCACCCTTTATGAACCTCATGGAGGTAGGGGTTGGGGTGGGGAGGGGGTAGAGTGCAAGGGGATGCCTTGTGTGGCAAGAGTGCCCTGGTGGGGGGCTGGGACACCCTAAGCCAGAGATGGGTTAGTAGTTATCAGGGAATGAGTGTCTCTGGCCTTGAGTGTTGGAGAAGCTGCCACCCACTCACATGGGGAAATCAGATCTCCCCTTCCCTGGTGTGCCTGGAGGGGAGAGCTGAGGGAGCAGTCAGGGGCAGAAGTTCTGGTGTGACCCCTTTTCTACAGCCCCCTCCTCAGGACTTTGAAGGACCTTGAAGCAGGAGGGGGATGGTTTCCTAGCCAGGGCCTTGGGGTCCCTGTAGCATTTCCATGACTCTGAACTTCACAGCTGCCAGGAAAAAAAGAGAGAGGTTTGGAGGCCAGAAAGGGAGGGGGCAGGGAGGGACCAGAGCAAAGGAGGCTGGCCATTCCACCTTCATTTACACATCTGAAGCCTTGAAAAAAAAATCAATGGGAATCCCCAGAGCCAGGCTGGGGATGGGGGTTGGAGGCAGTCTAGCCTTCCTTATGGCTGTACTATCGTTTCAGCCCTTTAGAGCAGAGAAATAGGCCCTGACAATCTCACTGAGACTGAAGCCTGGGGTCCTTAATCCCCCCAGTGTCCCAAGCTTCCAGCTATCCTAGGAAGAGGTCTTAGATCTAAGACAACCATGCCTACCGGGAGCTCTGACTATTGTCGGCTGAATCTGCTGGGGCTGGATCAGCCTGAAAACTATGCCCAGCTCTGCGGATACAAAGAAAAAGCAAACATACCTCCTGTCCTCAAGCAGATCACATTCTAATCAGAGATCCGACAAATGTATAGACAGGCACTTATGAGCTACATGACCCTAGGCAAGTCACCTAACCCTGTTTGCCTTAGCTTCCTCATCTGTAAAATTTAGAGCTGGGAAAGAAAACAGTAAACCACTCCAGTATCTCTGCCAAGAAAACTCCAAATGGGGTCACGAAGAGTTGGAAACAACTAAACAAAAATGAAGGGGAGTAATATGGAATAGGTCTGGAATCGCAAGCAGAAGAAATGAAGGGTTTTAAAAGGAGTTGGCATTTTTCTCTGGAAGCAATAGGAAGCCATTGGAGCTTCTTGAGCAAGGAGACAACATGGCTACTCACCTATGATTTTGTTAGCTGAGCAGCCTGGAAGTTGAAGAGATTGGGAAGAAAAGCCCAATTAGGAGGCTATTGTAATAGTCTAGGTTAGAGCCGATAAAGACCTGATTGGAGAGTGGTAGAGAGTAGGGAACGGATGGGACAGTTGAGGAAGAAGATTAATACTTAGCTCCTGGAGTAGACTTCTAGGTTGAGCAGGCAAGGCTGGGCTATGATTTGTATCCCTGGCTCTGCCAGGAGCTTCCATATTGATGAAATCAGAGATCTATTTGAGTCTTAAACATCTAGGTCACACTGATCCTTTGGCTTCCCTTAGGGGTTTCCTGAGATCTTACATCCTCCCTCAGTAAAAAGATGAGATGGGTGTTGCTATGACTCCATTTTGTAAATGGGAGAAATGAGGCACAGAGGGGGATGGTAATGATGAGACTAGTGATGCTGAAGGCAACGGGAGAGATGCTGCAGATGGTGGTGGTGACCTCCCCCTTGTCAAAAAGTGTCTGGCTATTCTTGCTCATTGTCACGCCATGGGATAATGTGCCAAAGAGTTTTCTTTCTGCCACTTTAAAGGGCCATAGGCTAGAGAGGGTGCCAAGAGAGGGATATCCCCTGAGTACCTTATGCCTTAGCATGATGGATAACTAATGCTCCCAATACTAGGTTTCTATGGGCAGAGGTACCCCACTGCCACTGTAACTTTGAAGTTGGCACAGGAGAGCAAAAGGTATTAGTATGAGATTGGAATACTAGGGGACCAGACCCAGAGCAAAGAACCAGTCACTCTGCCCCTCTGACTGGCTGATATTCAATATTTCTTTTCTTCTCTTCCCACCCCCAGCCCATCCCCAAACCGAGCTACCAAGAGTCCAGGTGATTGCTTCCTCTTCTAAGGTTGATCTAAAAGCATGGTCTCAGTCATAGATTGGACATGTGTGCATGGGTGGACAAACTTCGTTAGGACTGGTCTTTCCTAGGGCTCTGAGCTAATCATGGAGATGCAAGTCTTTACCTCTGGCTTCTGGGATAGGGAATCGATGAGCCCTTAGGTCGTGAACAACAGCTTCAGGGCTAGCTGGAGCAGCTAGAGGTGGAAGACTTCTCACCCTCTGCTCTGGTTGTCTGCCCTTCATTTTCAGAGAGGACCAAGGTCTTGACTTTCGAGTGAATTGGATTTAGGTGAGGCAGAGTTCCCACAAAGCTGTCAGCCTCACTGTCTCTTCCAGAGTCATCTAAGTCCAGTGGTAGGACAAAGACAAGACGACCCTCGAAGTCAGGGATGCAGTGGATGACCCCAGGCATCTTTGATGTCTGACTAAGCTCTCCACAGCACTTGCTTTAGCTGCCTCCATGGCCCTTGGAATGAACTGTTCTCACTCTCCTGTTTTTCCAGGGGAAGTCTTCACCTTGGGGTAGACATTTCCTTAACTAACCAAAGAGTTTGAGTACCTTTGGTTACCCCCAGCCTGGTTTGGCCCATCTGCTGAAAGTTTACGAGGGGGTGGCTTCTGGGAGCCACAGGGGAGAGTTTTGTGACCGATGGACACCGAGGGTGGATGAGCAGCCCTGAAAAGGGCTCAGGGAGCCCTCACACTGGAAGGGCTAGTCTTCTAATGAATGAAATGACTAGGGAGTGGGGAGGGGGGATTCTGCTGTTTGTTCTAGGGTTGCCGAGCATCAACAAGACCTGCAACCCCCTCTTCTCCTGCCTTGGAGGAGTTGGATGGGGAAACCCCTTGGTGGGATCTGGGGGTTAGAGCCAAGGAGTTGGGGCTGAGGGATGGCAGCTGGGCTTTTGTGCTCTGAACAGGAGAGGCTTAGAGTCCCGCCTGATTTGGGGTTATAATAACAGCATTTTGCCAATCCTGCCCCTCTCACTTTCCCTCTCTCGCTAGAGATCAGAGGCTTGATCTCACTCTACTTCAGAACCCTTTCCTCTTTCCTCATGGGCTTCCCAGGAGAAACTAGCCAAGGATCATGGTTCCATTTAACTAAGATCCCCAGGAACAAACTAGGATCTGAATCCAGAGCTCAAAGCCTTTTAAATACAGGGTTCAGGAGAACGGAAGAGGGCAGAGAACGATTTGTCTCACCAAAGGAGGCTTAAAAGTCTCTTTGGGTAGGGCCCTAGGCCCAGTCACAGGGGAGCCTCTTGCTCCCCAGGAGCAGTCCAGACCCTGACTCCCCTCTGGCCCGGATTGCCCGCCCCCCCCCCCCCCCCCCCCACCTCCCAGCGCCCTGCCAGGAAGCAGGGTGAACACTGCCATCTACTGAACACCACAGCCCTCAGGCTCGATCCCGCTGCTTCAGGCCGAGGCCAAAGCCCAAGGGACATCCCCCCTCCGATCCTCTAGCCCCTCGGGCATCGGAGGTGGTTGGTTCAAAGCCCTTGGCCTTACAGTTCTGTCCTTTCCGATCTCTAACCACTAGGGTTGAGGGAATAAGCCAGGGAAAAGGAGGCTATTTATTTTTTAAGGGTACATCCAATTGCTCCTTCTTAGGAAGGTGGGTGGGGGACAAGGGGGGTAGAGACGGAGCTCCTCGTTCCTTCTCCCCCTTCTCCTCGCCCATCTTCTGTACCTTATCACCTTCTCTCCACCCCCACCCCCCCATTCTTTCTGCTTCCAACCTTCCTTTCTCTCCCTCTTTCCCCTTCCCCCCTCCGCCTCCGGCTCACCTCCTCCCTCCTTCCCTCCTTCCCTCCTCCCCTTCTCGCCTCCCCCCCCCTCACACCTAGCCCTCAGCTTTTCACCTCTTCCCCTCCCCTGGCAGCCCGCTGCTCCTCCCCCCCCCTCCCTCCTCCCTCCCGCACCCTCCCCGGGGGAGTTTAGACCCTGGATAAACACTAGACTCAAGTATATAAATAAGGGAGACAAAGCCGAAGGGAGAGATTAAGGGCTGATTATCGCCGAACAAAAGCGGTCGCCGGGCTGGGGGGCTCGGCTGGGATGGGGGGAGCAGGGGGGCCACGCTGCTCCGGGGCCGGGGCCGGGCCCTAGCTCGGGGTGGCGGGCGGGGGGCTCGCGTGCGCTAAAATAGATTTCCAAGCCGAGGTGTGTGTGTGCTTAATTAAAATAAAGGCCCGGGCTCCCCTCCCCCGACGCAGACCCGGGGGAGGGCACGACTCCGCCCCTCCCTCCCCCGGCGCCTTTGTGGCGACGGCCCCCGGAGCGCTCGGCGGTGGGTGCGCGGGCCGGGCCGGCCGGACAGGTGGAGAGGGCGGCGGGGAGGGGGCGGGGAGCGCGGGGCCGGGGCCGGGCCGGGCCGGGGGGCTCCCCGCCCCGGGAGGTGGGGCCGGGCTGGGCCGGGCTATGCAAATTCCCGCATCGAGGGGCCAATTGCCTGCGCGCCGAGAGCCGGGCTCAGTGCGCTCGCTTTTCGCCAGCCAGCCAGGCGGCCCCGCAGCCCGCAGCCCGCAGCCCGCAGCCCCGCAGCCGGGCGGCAGAGCGCCGCGGCCGGCCCCAGCCCAGCCCCGGCCCGGCCCGGCTCCGATTCCGACTTCAGCCCAGCCCCAGCCCCAGCGGCCCGCCAGCGCCCCGCCTGGGGCTCCAGCTGTCCGCCCGCCCGCGCCCAGGTGGAATGCGCCCCAGGCGCGCGGTCCAGGGGGCGCAGTCAGCCCGTCCCGGGGGAGGCGGCGCCCGCGGCCGGCCCGCCTCGCGCCGCTGTCCCTGACTCTGCCCGGAGCCCCTAGCCCGCGCCCCGCGCCCCGCATGGATTCTTGGGGCGGCTGCTGAAGGCAGCCCGGAGCGGAGCGGGCCGGAGCACTTGGGCGCCTGGCGGGCATGGCCGGGGGGGCCCGCTAGGTGCGGGGCGGGGCCTTACTGGGGGGAGGGCGGGGGGCTCGGCTGTGGGGGCCGTGGTGGGGAGCCCTGGCTGGGCTGAGAGGACCGGACACCGAACCCGGGAGCCGCCGCCGTCGCTGCCGCCTGCGCCTCGGGAAAGGTGAGTGGGGCCAGAAACGGGGGAGGCTCCTGCGGGCGCCCCAAGTGGGCAGGACCGGGGGCCGCTAATTGCGCCCCCTGCCCGCTCCAACTCCGTCGAAGTCCTCTGCGAATGCCCCCCAACCCTCCGCTGGGCTTGCATCGGGGAAAGTACAGGGCCAGGACTCCTGCCTTGGGGGGTTGGAGTAAGGAGAGAGTACGGGGCTCAGACGGAGCTGGCTGAGACGGACCCGCGCGCCCAATACTCGGTGAATGGAGAGGGGCTAGACCAGGTGGGCCCCTTAGAAGGGGGCGTGACGCGATCTCCCCCCCATTTAAACCAGAGCAGAGGCTTCCTTAACTCCTTGAGGGCCTCGAACATGGGCTTTTGGGGGTGGGGGTGGGAGTGTAGAAGCTTGTCAATCTCTGCGTGATTGAGAGCGGAGGCAGTAACTTTTCTAAGCTGATCTCAGGGGCAGTGGACCCTAACAGCCCCTCCCCCACCCGGGCTGGCCCCGTGCTTGGGGAGAAGGGAGCCCTAAGGGGCGGAATATTTTTCCCCAGTGCAGACCCCCACTTTCCCATCGGTGAATTCTCTTCCCACTCCACCCTCCAGTAGCTTCCAGGGGAGCTTATCAACTTCTGTGCCTCAGTTTCCTCATCTGTGAAATGCGGTGGTAGGGGGAAAGGGAGGTGGGTGGGTAGGAGAGATCTGGGCAGAAAAAAAGCATTGGGGAAATTGATGACAATGGAAGAAGAGGGACATTGGGTGAAACTTACTAGGGCTTTTGGCCCAGCGTTCCTTGGGACCTCCCTGGCAATCCAATCCCTTTCTCCTTTCTCGACAAAACTGGGGAAGGAGAAGGGACCTAGTCTGGGAGCATCAGGAAAACGTGGTAGTGGGGGGAAGAATCTAAAACGACTTGTCTCCATTTCCTCTCACATCCCCCTGCTTAGTTTAGAAAGAAGGGAAAGCTAGGCACTATGATGGTGTGTGTATGTTGAGGGGTGGGGGCTGGGAATGATGGGAGAATCCCTTTTCTACCCCCAACAGACTTCCTGAACATCTCTGCCAATTTTGCTCCCACATCTGCCTGTTTGTTGTTTCTGTGACTGTGTAATTAGTGGGAGACCCCAGCGCTGGGGAGACCAAGGCTATTTGTATCAAAGGGAGAGGGGGTGTTAAGTGTGGAAGGAATTCTGTCATGGAAGGAGTGGGACTCTCCCAATCCAGACCTTCAGGGAAGAGGCTGTCCAAGGAGTGGGGTTGTGGCAGAATCTCTGAGAAGAGGACCCAGGACTCATTGCTTACACATATCAGCTTGAGGCCAGTCTGTGAAATGGGAAGAGGGAAATATTGTGGCTAGGACTCAAAAGTCAGGGTCCACGGTCTGATTAAGGAAGATGGGAATATGGAGTGAAGGAGCAAAGACAGACAGCCAACCCAACAGACCCCAGTCCTATCAGTCAGAGAGAGGGAAGAATGGGGGAGGGCTAGAGAAGGAGCGGGCCGGCTGGGTAAATAACACTTAATTCTTCAAATAGCTGCACTGCTGGCCAATTAACTCCTTCATAACTCCATCCTGCCTGCCTATATCATGCCCACATGCAGAGGGACAAATGGTTGCCAGAGGGACAGTGGGTAAAAGTGAAGGAGCTCAGACATGCTAGACCTCCAGACCCATCTCTAGAAGACCCCAGAAACTTGGAAGGGCCAGAGCTGTCCTTGGGCCTGGTACAGGGGCCAGGAGCTGAAAGTGAATGGAATTAGCTGATCTCTGAAATGTGAGGGTTATCTGAGCAGCTGCTCCCTCATAGAATTGAGAACTGAAAGGGATCTTGAGCTCCTCTTGTCTAAAGTCCCCATTTTATAGATTTAGGAAACTGAGGTTAAAAAAAAAAAAGATAAATTGATTGCCTATAGATACATAAGAAACAGTTGAGCAGATATATGAACTCAAATCTTCTGATTCTAAAACCAACTCTTTTCTGCTGTGCCACACCGATTTCTTTTCTGGGTGGGGCCAGGGCAGACTAGACTGGAGGATTTGGTTGTGTTTTTTTCTTTTGAAGGGGGGAAGAACTTGGCAAAGATGCTAAGTCTTCTATAATGGCAATTAGCTGTAAGTATAGAAATCGCCCTCTGGCACATTTGGAGGAAAAACTAACCTAAAGAAATAGTGGTTATTTCTTCCCATGTTACAGATGGGAAAAGTAAGGTTTAAAGAGGATAGGAGTGTCTCACTGAGCAAATGGAGGGACCCAGCTTTCTTGTCAAATTGTGGGGTTTTAGGAATAGGGTTAATGAGAAAGAGCCTGGGTTGGTGGGAGACCCTGCATTGTGACAGAAATGGGGTGGGGGGCAGTAGGGTTTCTAATCTCCAGCCATTTAACCTGGGAATGTTGCCGTCAGTTTAGGGCATCATAGAAGGAGACTGAAGGCAATGTGAGGTTCCATTCCCCTTACTGGGCAGGAATATTCCATGGAAAGATGGAGACCAGGAAGGCATATGAGATTGTCTGTTCCCCAGTACTTCACAAGCTACAATTCCTTTGCAGATGTAGGAATGTGTCCCTAGGGCTGGGGAAGGCTGGGCAGGGCCTTTGTCAGACTGAAGTCAAGCTGCAGGAGGGGGCCTGCCCAGGCTTAGGGAGACCCTGCCCTATATGGGGGAAGTGGGTGGAGAGAGTTGGGATTTCAGGTATGAACTCTAGGCTGTAGATTCTGAAGAATGTGGAAGTGGGCAAGGTAGGAGCATGGGGTACTGGAAAAATTGGGAGAACAAAGGGAGATGGGGAGTGAAAAAGGGGGCTGAATTCCCTAAATTCCCTCTTTGGAGAGATCAGGATTCCTGGGTCCACATTAACACACTTGGTGGTGGGGGAGAGGGATTGGGGTTAGAGATGCTTGGATTTTGTCCTTTTTCCACCCTCTGTCTTGGCCAAATAACTTCTCTGAGAGGTTCAATCAGGCTTCCAGTTCAGCAACACTGGGTTATCATGGGGGAGGTATGGGTGATGACAGGACAGGCTGGCACCCAGTGGTAGTTCATGATTTTCTGCTAGTCTGTCTGCTCAAAGAACCTTCTCAAGCTGGACAGGGAAATTCTCGGGTTGGCAGTGCCCTGGTAAAACTAGGCTTTTCCTTCCATTAACCTTGTGCCCCCCCCCCCCCCCCCCCCCCCACACACACACACCTGAGAAGGCGGGGGCAGCAGTGGCTGCTCCAGGAACCGGCTGGGCCAGCCTGTCCTGTTGAGTCCCGTCCTTGGCCTCAATGTGTGCCTGACTAGATTCCGCCTCCTCTTCTCGGCTGAGCCCCCCTCTCCCCTCTGCCCCCCTCACCCCCAGCTCTTCACTCTCTTTTTCTTTGTTTGCTGCCTCCTTCCCTTCCCTCCCCTCCCTCCTTCCCTCACCCGCTCGCTCACTCGCTAGCTAGCGGGCTCAGGCGGGCTCCCAGGCGGTGGCGGCAGGAGCAGAGGGAGCATCCTCAGCCCCAGCTCACCCGACTGCGTTGGTTGGGGGAACCTGATGGGCCCAGAGGGAAAAGGGGGGAGCATTGGAGCAGGGGTAGGCATGTGTCTGGGCCTGGTCTGGTCCAAGGGGGTGGAGATGGAGGAAGGAGACGAGCAGCAAGAGAGAGGGACAGCAGACAATGCCTCCTTCTTCTTCCTCTTTCCCTCCTTCCTCTCTCTCCCTCCTCTCTCCTCTCTCTCTCTGTCTCTCCTCTCTCTCTGTCTCTCTCTCTCTGTCTCTCCTCTATCTCTCATTCTCTCCTGTCCTCTCTCTCTCTCTCTCTCTCTCTCTCATTCTCTCCTGTCCTCCCTCTCTCTCTCTCTCTCTCCCTCCCTCTCTCTCTCTCTCTCTCTCTGTCTCTGTCTCTCTCTCTCTCTCTGTCTCTCTCTCTCTCTCTCTCTCTCCCTCTCCCTCTCCCTCTCCCTCTCCCCTACCTCCACCCAAGCTGGTGGGGGCTGGGCAGACAGGCTGTTTAGTGCAGTGGGTGGGGGAGTAGGGGTGTCCTTGTCAGGATTGCTGAGGGCCCCTGGCTTCAGCCCCAGGATAAAATGCAGCTTCATCAACTTGTCTCAATTTGACAGGTTAAAGAAACACACAGAATCCCTGCTCTGGAACGGGGTGGCCCCTTCCCACCTCCCTCCACCCTGCTTAAAGGGACAGAGCTACTTAGGGATATATGTATTGGGGGGGTAGGGCAGGAGGGTGATAGGTAGTACCCTCCAATTCCCAGGTCTTCCTTCCTCTCTTCTGTTCTGATCTTTCCAAGAATCTCTATATATCTTAACCCTTTCCCTCCCCTGCTGAAAGGCAGCTTACAGTCATGGAAACTGAGGTAACTGAATGATTCTCTGGACAGTTAGGGAGCCAGTGACCCACCTCACTTCCAATCTGATATTTGTCTACTATGAACTGTGTTTCTCCCCCTCTCCTCTGCCCAGCTCTGGAAAGGGATTGAGGTAACTGATGTTGTTTCCCTGCAGATATTGTTGAGGGGAAAGGAGAAAGTTTGATGAACTAGGAGCCTTTGAATGTTTTTTTAATGGAGTTTGAGGATTCCCGACTCTACCACTACCTTTATGCCTGAATTTAAGACGATCCTGTCCTGTCTTGGGCCTCCGTTTCTCCACCTGTAAAACCAAGGCTAAAGCTTCGTAGTTTTCTTCCAGCTATAATATTCTGAGTCTTCCATGTTTAAGAGGCAGGAGCCCAGGGTCCAAGGTCCTCCCCTCTGCCACAAGGACCAACCCACTAACCCAGGTTAGCATCACCTTGACCGTTGAGGGCATGAGGCATCATGCTGGATTGGGAGTCTGGAGGCTTGCAAACTGATCTAAGCTTTGCTGCTGGTCACCCTTGTGATTACAGTCCAGTCACTACTTTCTGGGGCCTTGGTTTCCTCATCTGTAAAATGAGGGGGTTGACTTGGATGGCCAACACAAGTCCCCTTCTAGCTTGAAATAGACGATCCTTAGGAGTTCGATTTCTCCAACCTCTCTTTTTACAAAGGAGTTAACTGAGAGAGAAGTGGTTTGCCCAGGGTCAGCCAGAGCAGGGCAGTGGCAGATCCCAAGTCTCCAAAGCCCAACGCCATTGCCCTTAGAACAGAATAGAGAACTTAATGATCAGTTAGTCTGACCTCCTTGTTTGTTTTCTTAGCCAGAATCTAGACATTTGTAGAATGCTGCACATCTCATTAATTTAATTAATTAAAAGGCTGTGTTTCAGTGACACACTTTGTCAGAAACTTCATTACCAAAGCTGGACCAAGGGGAGGAGTAAGAAGCCAGATTATTAACCCCTTTGTTTTATGAGGCAAGGTAATTAAGGCCTAAAGAGGGAAAGGACTTAGTCAAGGTCACTGTAGCAGCCTAATCCTGAATTAACATTCCCGGACAGGAGGAAGGCCCAGACTGTATTGGGTGCTTTAATGCGTATGTGTGACGTAGGGTGTTGGAGGCTGTACCTACGCTGGCTACCTGCTTGCCCACTGTGTGCCCAAACCCCACCCTCACCTCCACCCTGGGTTCCCATGACCCTCAGCCCTTTACTCACCAATTCAGTAGATGGCCCTTAAGTCTAAATGAAGATAGTGACAGACGAAGATACAGGAGACAGAGGTCTGCCTTCCAGATGCATCATTCATTTCACAGCTGGGCAAAGAGACTTGGCCTAGTGAGGCTTGTGAGAGAGCACACTGTATGTAGAATCAGAGATCCCCCATCCCTGCTGCTTCCTACCTCTTTGACCCTGAGCAGGTTCTTTCCTATTTTGGGGTCTCAGTTTCTCCATCTGTAAAATGAGGGGCTTGAAGAACCCTCCTGGCTCTCAGTTCTCTCCATATATTTCCCTTCAGTCACCCAAAGGGTCAGGGTCTAATTTCGTGGAGTCCTGCCAGGAGAATTAGGGCTGAGCAGGCTCCAGTCCTAGGGGGTGTAAGGGGGGGGGTAGATTTCTATGCCAAGTAACCCCTCCCCACAGGGGGAGGGAGTTGGCACCACTGCCTCTGCCAATCGGCACAGTCTGGTTAGGAAGCAGTCTGCTTGGACACCTGGTGTGGGCGGCGTTCCCCAAACAGCCAGCCTGCTGGGGAGACAATATTTGAAAAACACAAATTTAAAGTGGGGCTGGTTTGAGGAGTGGGGAGATGAGTTGGTGGGTGAAAGCTGTGCTGGGGCACTGGCTGGGATGCTCTGGGCAAAGAGCAGGTGCAGAATGCGAAGGGAGAGCCCATCCCTTGGTCCCTGCTCCGGCCTTCAGCTCAACCTCCTCCTCATCGTGCCCAGACTATCTGACCTAGCCCGGAAGTTCTCCTTTGCCTCTGATCTGCATTTCTCTTGCTGCAGTGGCAAGCGATTCCCCCATTTGCAGGCTCAGGATTCTTCCTGCGTGGCAGGCTTCGAACCCTTCTTCAATTTCACTGGGTATCTTTGTCAGTCTGTCTCTCCCCATGTCTCCCCTCACCCCCACCTACTCCTTGTCTTTCTCCTTTCCTCCCGCCTCTCCTCCCCCCGCCCCCCCCCAACTCCCTTCAATAATCAAATCCAGGTTTTTTGACTTGGGAGGAGATGTTTGGCTGAGGTGGCCGAGAATGGCCCCATGTCTCTTCCTTTCCTTTCCTGCCTGGGAGGGGAGCGGCCCCTTTTGTTGAGGGCGGGGGAGGGGGACCCTCCTGATTTCTTTGGTCTGATAAGAATGGTTTGGGCTTCTTTGACAAAGGGCCAGGCCCTCCTTTTATTTGGAGGTGGAGAAGATGGGGAGAATGGGGGGCCTTCTGGGGAAACTCAGACCCCAAGTCATTAGCCTTGGATTAGGTTTGCAGGGGCCAGGATAGGTAAACAGGTGGGGGATGGGGTGGGGAGTGTTGGAGGCCTCTCTGTCCAGAAGGGCTAGACCAAGACAATCCTATTGGTTGGGGCTCCCTCTCGGTAAACCTTTGGTGAGATTGCACTTTTGGTCCTGGGTCCTGGTGGTGGTGGTGGTGGTGGTGGTGGTAGAACCACATAGGTCTCTTGTATGGGATATGTCTGTCCATCCTGACCCAGATTCTCTCTTCAGGTATCCCGAGAGCCACATTTGCCTCCCTCACCCTCCGATGCACCCCATCATGCCCGCCACTGTCCTCTTCTTCTGGGCCTCCCTGCTGACTGGGGCCTGGCCTGCTGCCCTCACCAAGGACTACCTCTTTGCCACCCCCAGGGTCCAGCTCTCCTTCAAAGGTAAGAGATAGTTCTCAGTCATCCGTACTTGTGGATTCACCATTTTAGGAATCCCCTTCAGTTAGAATAGAATCTCAGGCTTCCCCTTTATCTGTATAGGCCTTGGCAAGGCAAACCCAACCTCATCTTTATTTGAGCCAGACTAAACGAGGCAGGAAGGATATCATGTTATGGAACCAAAGCAGAGCAACATTTGGGTTCTCTGTCAGCAGAGTGGGGTCTTGGGATTTCTCATGACACTATCCCCAATTCATACACATAGAGGATTAAGAGGTGACGGGGTCAATCTGGGCCTCCTGAGAGCCAGGCGTCAGAGAAGAATGCCTCTTCTAGGTCCCTGGACACAATGGGCTAATGACTTGGGAGGTCAACATCGTGGTGGTGTGACTGGGCTTGCCTCACCCTCCCCTCCCAGTGATTCTTGGGTTTTTCATTTGCCTTTACTGGAAAACCATATTGGATAGCAGTCGGGGAGCCCCTTGGCCTGGCATCTGGTGCAGTAGGAGGAAATGGGCTGGGAGTGAGGGGTCCTTACTCTACCGTGAACTTCCGGTATGCCCTAGGATCAGTCACTTTCCCTCCTCTGGGATCTAGTTTTCCTCTCTAAGCTCCCCGAACTTTCTATGATTCCATGGTTGTGCTAATGGCTAGGTGTATGATTAAGACTTAAAGGGCCACGAGTAGGAGGGAGGAGAGGTCAAAGATGAGCTGGAGTGATCTGGAGAACCTTCCTAGGGGGTGGGATTAGATTGGATTCCTACCCACTGGGACCTGGTGGAAATTGTGATCCATGTGAGTATGTGATTTTCTAAGCTGCATTTTGGGGACATTTGGATGTACTTGGTGTCTGTGGGCCTGAGACGCCCAGGGGAGAGAAAGATGTGATCACCCTAACAGAGAGAGGGGCCTGTGTGCCTGGGCTAATGTAGCTGAGCCCCGTGAGCTGAGGGCCCCAGGATTGGTCCTTTATTTGCTTACCTCACTGGAGCTCTCTAGGGTCTGAGATTCCTAGAGGACTCAGGCTGAGCCCCCTCTGAACAGGACCATTTCCAGGCTCTCCTTGAACTGGTTTGCCAACAGATCAGGGAAGTGAGCTGTCTTTAATCAGCTTTTCTGCCTCGATAACTTTTGTGTGGAGTCTCTTTCCCTCCGGTGAGGCTCAGCAGGGACGGGTAGGGGGCAGGGGCCAGGAGCCCGGGAAACTGCTGAGCTGTGGGTTTGAGGAATGGAAGGAGGAAGAGCTAATAGCTTAGGACTGTGAAATCCCCTCAACTCCCCCGCCTCTTCAATGGCCAGTCCAGGCCCCAAAAGGTGAGAGATTTATTCTGCTGACACCCCTCCCAGCCCCCTTGGCCCCACTCTCACACAGCCGCTGATTAATAAATGGAGGGATGCTGGCTGGGCCACCCGGTCTCTTCCTTTCCCTTCTGCTGGCATAGCCAGCCCATAGCTCTGGAAGACCCCTGTTCTTCTCCTCTGCTTACTATGCATAGCATAGTGGTGAGTGCCTTGGACTGTTGCCTGAAGGAGGGAATGCTCCTTGGCTAGTGCTGGCCCATGAGAGAATGGCCTCTTGGCTTCCTGGAGGGCGTGGTGGAAAGAGCCCTGAATTTAGAAGCAGAACACTTGACAAAACACGCAACTAGATCAAAACCCTTCACCTCTGGGCCTCGGTTTCCTCATTTGTAAAATGGGAGATGGGGCAGGGAAAGTCATTACCAACCAACCAGCAAGTTGGTTGTTGGAAGTTCACTCTGTAGACAGCAAAGTGTTATCAAAATGGGAATTTTTGTCTCCATCTCAGGGTAGGAAGGCCTAAAGGGTGAGCTCAGAAATCTCTGGCTTCAGCTGAGGTGGAGGAGGGGAAGGGAACAAGGATTTATTAAGCACCTACTGTGCTTTACAAATATGATTAACAATGCTGTGAGGCAGGAGCTGTTATTTTCCCCACATTACAACTGAGGAAACTGAGGCAGATAACGGTGAAGTGACTCGCCCAGTCTGCCCCCCACCAGTCAAACCAGCACCTCAGAGGAGTGGATGCCACTTGGCTGCCCAGCCTAGGTGTTGAAGGGTCTGGACGTGCCCCTCCCTCAAAGGAGCCCTTGAAGGGGAGGGGGGCCCGGGCTGTCCTCATCAGGTGGTCATTCTACTTCTGTCACGGGATCCTGGCCCCCTAGTCCTGTGCTGGCATCCTTTGGTTGAAAGGAAATCCAGCCGTGACTTTGGCCACAGATGAGGTATTGGATGTGAACATCTGGAACCATAGACTTTTACGTGCTAGAGCAGGGGGCTCAGATCTACTTCCCAGAGGAGAAACTGAGGCATGGGGAGGGAAATAAAGGATTTGTTCCAGGCGAAAGCTGGCCTCAAAACTGGGAAGAGAGCTGAGGCAGGTGGTGCGGTAAATAGAGCACCGGACCTAGAATCAGAAAATAGGAACTGAAATCCAGACTCAGATACTTCCTATCTGTGTGATACTAGACAAGTCACTTAACCTCTATTTGCCTCAGTTTCCTCAACTGTAAAAAAGGGAGAATAACCACGCCGATTTTACAGGGTTGTGGGGAATATCCAATGAGGTATTTGTAAAGTGCTTATCACAGTGCTTAGCGCACAATAAGTGCTTTATCGATGTTTATTCCCTTCCTTTCCCCACAGTGTTCCCCTGGGAGGATGTGTTCTTGGTTTACCCACGGCAGGATAATGCCTTTGGGGCCTAAAAGTTCGGGGATACTTCATCTAGAAATAGAAACAGGGCAGGTGCTACCTCAGACCTAGGAGAAAGGAAGCTATGCCCAGATCTAATCATATGGAGCTCAAGAGCCAGCAGACCCCAGCCTGTAGCCCAGCCTGGTTTAGGAGGAAAGGGTGGGAGGGTTCTCTGAACCCATGCCTCTCCCTTTTTCTCCTCCCTAACAGAAAGTTAAGAGCAGAGATACTCCCTAGTCCAGGAGATGTGACCCAAGGCCTTTAGACCTCTGGTGACTTGCCTGGGGCTTCCCATCCAAAACAGCCTTGGACCTGGATCTCCCAGAGTTCCCTGCAAAGGAGAATAACATTCCAGGATTTTAATTTTTAAAAAGGCTGAACTTGGGATCAGGGGATGTCAATCTGGGTCCCCTGCTCTACCTCCATCTTTTTTTCCCCAGTCTTGTTATATCATTAGACAAGCAGGTCATGCGAGGCCTAAGGAAAATGACATTTGGATCAGATAATCTGCTTCTGTTTGAGTTGCTCAGAAATGTGCTGTTCCCTGATGGGAAGGGGCATCCCAGGTATACCCACAGGCATCCTCCTATGGTCAGGGAAAACTGGGAGTTGAGTTTGGGGTGAGAACTGGCGAACTGATGTAGAGGTGAGAGGGATAGCATGGCTCCGAGCTCTGAGACCAAGTTCCCATCCCTGGCTGGATACTCTATGACAGGAGATGATGGCGTGAGGGGCCGACTCAGTCTGGCCCTGATGAGGAGGGAGCAGATCAGCGTTGGAGGGTAGGAACAAAGGCAGGAACCCAGACAGAGGCCAAGCAAAAGACAACTCTCCTTCCCCATACTGGGGAGAGGGGGACCTGGCTAAGGGCTCCTCACCCTCACCTTGATGCACCCTCAGTTTGTGGGAGGAGCTGGGAGGACAGAATATAAAGGACCCTGGCCTCAGTGAGCCAGCAGCAGAAGCCCTCCCACCCCCTAGAGTCCCTTGGTCAGAAGAGGAAAGGCAGCTCACGGGAGGAAAGGAGAGTTATTGGAAAATAGAATGCAACAGTTGGCTTCAGTTTCTCCATCTGCAGAATAGAATTGGGCGACCTAGATGACTTCTGATGGTCCTTCCGAACTCTGAACGTAGGCATTCTGTAGGTGTGGGTGAACAAGGGGTTCATTTGTCTAGGTAGAAGCGGGGGGAGTGCAGCAGTGGGCTTCCTGAAAGGAGTGAATTTGGAGCAGGATTGAGGATTTTTGCAATCATTTTCCCAAATCTCCATTTTTGGGTAACCTCCTTCCCAGCTGAACTGATCGCTTTATATACATGTATATACATTATTGATTTCATGAAGTGTTTCTAATTGCATGTAAAAATTCTTAACATTATTTTTGTAAATGTTGACAATTTAATTTAATGAGCGTTTAGTACAATATGTTCAAGACCCCCAGCAATGCTGGGGAGGACAGAACGGTAGGGTCAATGGAGTCTTGCTCCAAAGAAGCTTATTTCCTCAATGTGGGGAATATGTGGGAGAATAATTCTGCCCAGAGAGCCGCCCATCCCTTTCCTGCCTCAGGGGCCCTCTGGTGCCCCTAGGATCAAGTGAGACTTTTCTGTTTGTCATTTAAAGCCCTCTCCCCCTAGGCCCACTACTCCCTTCCCAAGGTCCAGCCCCACTGCCCGCTCTCTGTTCCTCATCCAGTATATCGGATCTTCTGGCCTGGAGACTTTGCACAGGCCCTCACTCAGGTCTGGAATGCACTCCCTCCTGATCTCCACTTCTTCAAAATAATTCCTAGCTTTTTTCAAGCCTCAGCTCAGGCCACACTTCTTCCTTGGGCTCTTTCCTGATCCCTCTCTCTCAAACAGCTCCTGACTCTTGCCCTGCAAGTGAATTGTGTTTACATTGTGTGTGTGTGTGTGTGTGTGTATACACACACACACACACACACACACACACACACACACACATATATATTAGCTGTGTATATGTGTCTCCTCCAGGAAGTACCAGCTCCTGGAGATCTGATATGGTCTTGATTTTTGCCTGTGTATCCTTAGCACTAAGCTCTGCGCCTGCTACCCAGCAGGCACTTAGCTGTCCTCTGAGATTGAGGTGGTTAGAAAGGAGAGGAGACATCCAGGCAGAGCACTCTGACCAGTTTCCCGAGAGAGAGAGATTTCTTTTAAGGGGTGTGTGTGTGTGTGTGTGTGTGTGTGTGTGTGTGTGTTCCAGGACTTCATGTAGGAAAAGTGGCCCCTGAGCTGAGCCTTGATGGGAAGATTTCTTGGGCGAGATGCTTAGGGATAGAACCCACTATGAGGTGAGAATGAATGATCTCAGGTCCCTTTCAACTTTCAATCCTTGATTATAACCCAGTGGAGGAGAGCCTGGAGTCAGGTAGCCAGGGGAGCAGGCTCTTAGAGGTGAAAGGAGAGAAGAAAGAACCTGGACTAGATGATAACTATGAGATTAGAGAGGAGGGGGCAGGTGAACTAGAATAATAATGTCAGTCATTTAAATAGCATTTGAAAGTTTGTTGGGGTTTTTGTAAGTTATTGATATCTCTTGTTTTTGCCATCACCTTTGTTTCCTAAGACACTCTATGTGCCTCCTAAAGAAGAGAGAGAGAGAGAGAGAAATAGTTGGCAAAAGTACCTCCTTCCTGCATCATTCAAGTTAGCATAGATGAGGTGATCCAGAACTCTTAATGGGAGCTTTAAGGTATCAAACCTTAGGAGTCTGTGAAGGGGGAGTAATGGGTAATTCAATTATCGAAGCGTAAAACTACATGAAGACTTTTAGGACACCTTGTATGTGGTTTCCCATCCCCATAGTCCCCCACCTCAGCAAGGAAGGGAGGGTGGTAAATGCTTATATCTCTTCTGGGGGCCAAACTTGATCATAATCACAACGTTCCATTTTAATTTAGTTGTTTTTTCTGTTTGCATTGTATACGTTGCTTTCCTGATTCTGCTTCTGTCACTTTGCATCTATTCACAGAAATCTTCTAGTGCTTCTCTGGAATGTTTGTGTCCTTTGTCACAGGCGCACTTCAGTTTGGGTAGCCAGTCCCCGTCTCTTGTCATCTACTTCATCTTCGCCTTTTGCTGCTACAAAACAGCCCATCTGTCTTGATTCTCACGATTTATTGTTGTTCAGTCCAGTCTGACTCTTCCTGACGCCATTAGGAATTTTCTTGGCCAAGATACTGGAGTGGTTTGCTGTTTGCTTCTCCAGATCATTTTTCAGTTGAGGAAACTAACAGAGTTAAGTGAATGGTCCAGGGTCACACAGCTAGTAGGGGATTGAAGCTGGATTTGAACTCTTCCTGACTCCAGGCCTGTTACACCATCTCGCTGCCCTGATTCTCACTTCCTGAAGGTGTTATCCCCATTTTGCTGATACAGAGTCTGGGACTCAGAGAGATTAATTGATTTGTCCAGTCACTCATATAAGTTTTGGTCAGCCTGCAAAGGTTGAATCTGCTGATGGTCTCCCAGAGCTAGTAACTGTCTGGGCAAGTTAGGAACTCCAGGCCAACATGTCCCTCGCTCTTCATGGCTATTGCTGCTGAAGTCTTTGTCCTTTCCTCTCTCCCTCCCTCCTTCCCCTTGCTCAGATATCTGAGGGGTTGGAGCATTTAAAATTCCCCGTGGTTGAGACACTCAGTGGGGATCTTAAAAGCTGCCACCGCCACTCCTGCACTTAACTGAGCGGGAGCTATCCCAGCCACAGCCTCACTCTTTGGAACCTGCCATTAAGCCGCAGGGGAGGTGTGAAGGCCCCACATCTGCATTGTTCTGTCCTGGTAAATGTTTACCCTCCTCCAGGAAGGTAAACCCCTCACACCCTTGTCCCTGCTGTGAACTCAGAATTGTGTTGTGGCAGGGAGGTCTCCTGAGGTTTTCTAGCGGAGTTAGGGTGGAATCTTGGGAATTGCTTTTCAACAGGGGAAACTGAGGCATAGGGTGGTGGTGGATTCTAGGCAGGAAGTCATCTTCCCACCCTTGGGGAAGGTCATTGAAGGTCTGGGAATGAAACTGGCCCTTCAGAACAATAAGTACTTAATGCATATTTGGTGAATTCAAGTGGACCCAGCAGTGAGTCAGAAATTACTTACTGAGTGCCTGCTACTGCCAGGCACCATGGTAAGCACCAGGGATATAAAAAGAGTCCAAAGATAGTCCCTGGCCTTGAGGAGCTTGAAATCTAATGGGGAGACAGCTAGCAAGCAAACATACACAGGAGAACAGATTCCCAGCCAGGCAACACCTCAGCAGAAAAAATCTCCCATCCCCAGCCAGAGAGGGCACTGGATTTGGACTAGTTCGGACCTGGCTTGGATGAGTCCTTTCACCTCACTGGGCCTCAGTTTCTTCATGTGACCCTCCTTGTACCACTTCCTACCTAGGGCTGTGCTGATTAAAACCTCTTGCAGAGTTGCTCAGTCATTTCTCAGCCACGTCCAATTCTTCATGACCTATTTGGGGTTTTCTTGGCAAAGATACTAGAGTGGTTTGTCATTTCCTTCTCCAGCCCATGTTACAGATGAGGAAACTGAGGCAACTAGAGTCACACAACTACTACGTGTCTGAGGGTGCATTTGAACTCGGGCCTTCTTGACGCCAGGCCCCCTGCTCTATCCACTGAGCCACCTAGCTGCCCTTTTTGTAAATCCTATTGTTAAAGAAAGAAAAGCTGTTATTATCTTAAGTCTGGAGAGGTGGCTAACTAATTGATGCTTTTGAAGGGATTGTTCTGCTACTACAACTCTGAAAGCTCTGAACTCTCTCCCCCCATTTTGAGGGACAGCGATTTATCTCAGGGGAGAGGATGTCCACCCTGATACCATAAAAGGATCCTGAGGAGATGTGATCAATAAGGGAGATCCCGGAGCCTACTCAGCTGCTGCTGACTGTCCCAGAGACAGATCCATCTGAGGAGAGCCAGGAGCCAGCTCAGATAAAGATCGCCCCCATCCAGAAGTCCCTCTGGCTTCTAGGTACCTCCATGTAGGTGTAGAAAGATGCCCTTCAAGGAGCTGCCAGCTGCATCTTGGGCGCTGGGCCATGAGGCTGAGTGGTTCCTGGGCAGGAGAGATGAGTGAGACCTGCCTGTGTGAGCTGGCCATCAGGCTGGAGGGGAAGTGATGAGCTGGGATTTGTTTCCAGAGTTGGTTCCTGACCCAGATGACTTCCTTCCCATCCCATGTCCCAAGGAAAGGGTAGGGGGGTGGGGCTGTGTGCCTGGGTCTAAGCCTCTACCAAGCCTAGCCTCCTCTCCAGCCCTAAACAAGAAGGCAACTATTTTTATTTGATTCCAAGATAAAAATACCGCATTCTTTCAGCCCCTGCTCCCACTGGATTTAGAGAGTTTCTTCTCTCCCTTCCCATCCCCAATGGCTGACATCTATAAAGCCTAAATTGGCAAAGCCATTTACTTACATGATTTCATCCTGTGAAGTAGGTGAAAGTATTCTTATCTCCCTTCTACAGGTGGTTATAACTGAGGCCCAGAGAGCTTAAGGGACTTGTCCAGGCACACATTACAAGTACTAGAGGAGCTAGCATCATAGGAATATGTTGTAAGTAGGATCAGGTTGCAAGGAGAAGGGCTGAAAGTTAGAAGAGATGCCTTCTGGCTCCAAGGCTGTTGTTGTACCCCCAGCCCCCCAGCCTCTTGGAAGGTGACCTGGAGGAAGCTCTGGATGTGAGAGCCTTCCTCCTTCCCCAGAGAAGAGGTAGCAGCCATGACCACCGACTCCTGGTCCCTGGCCTAGCTAACTCTGGTAGAGGCAAAGAAGTCTTCAGTGGAAGAGTGTATTATTGTTAGTGGCCCCTCACTGCCATTAGGCTAATGGTTTAGAAATGAGTTAAATGGGGGGTTTGGCTACTCCTGTCTCCTTGGGAGCCCCTCTCGAGGCCCAGTGAGTGAATGTAGCCAGTGGCATGGTGTTGGCAGCCTCTGGCTTGGGGGTAGGACAGCAGAGCAGGCTTGCCCTGGAGATCTTCCGCTCTGGGAACCTCAGTTTGTGACTTAGGTGTTCCAAGAATTCGAGAAGGTACTTCTCCAGCCTACTCCTCCTCTATTCCCAGAGCTGTTATGTGGTGGCCCAAAGAGTTGTAGGGAGAGGAGCCATTATTATTCATGCTGGCAATGGTGGAACAGAAAATACCAGAGAACTTGGGCCCCTGGAGACCTGAGTTCAAATCCTGGCACTGTAGACTTCAGGGCTCCAGGCTTCCTTCCCTGGCCTGTTTTCTTCACTTGGGCTTCCTCTCTGACTGGAGGAGAGGGTCATCTAAGTACTGACTAGCTTCTGGGATCATAGATCTTATTCCTTCCCATAGTGGCCTTGGGGGATGGGGTAAGGACTGGCTTCCCTTGCCTTGGATAGGAAACCTTTAGCAGAGGGAAGCCTGGGTTTGCTTTGTTAAGATGGGAAATAGTGATCACAGTGTCTTATGTTTGAATCTGGAAGGGGCCTTAGAGGCCTTCTGATCTTTCCCCCTCCCTCATTTTACAGATGAGGAAACTGAGGCCCTGAGAGGTCAAGAAGTCACACAGATAATAAGTGACAGAGATTTGAACCCAAGGCTTTCTGAGTCTGACCCTTGGGCCCATGCTCTGCCTCCCTCCTCAAGGTTCTGTAGAAATACACATTAATTTCTTCATCAGATCAAAGCCACTCCCTACCCTCCCTTGGTCTTAGAGGAAAGCTTGGGAAGAAGGTTACAATGAGAAGTATGGGGAAGTCCTTCTCTCCAAGGAGGGGAACAGGGACTCCTCCCTCAGCCCAGAGCAGGTCATGTGGGTCTCCCAGAGTCAGTGGCAGAGCCAAGGGAAGGACTCAGGAGTTCCAGGTTTCCCGGATGAGCAAACCTAATTAGGAGGATGGCCCTTTTGTGGCAGAAGCCACTGGGGTTCCCAGATTTTAGTGGGTGTGGTTAGGGTTAACCTTCGGACCCTACCAGATCTGACTCTTCCTGGGGAACGAGGCTCATCCCCCTTCCCCCGCCTTGAGTTTTCATTGGCATTGAGAGTCACTAGTGCATACTCAGTACGTAAATCATGTTACTTGGCCCACCCAGCCTCTTAGTAATCATGAAGAATTTAAAGGAAAACCGCTGAGATGAGATTTTTATCTTGGCTCATAAAGGCTTCTTTCATCAAGCCTTGGATGTGTAGAGGGCACCCAAAGCCTCCACCTGTACCTCTACCAGCAGGGCGAGGGCCACTGTCCTGAAAAAAAGAGGGGGCAGCAAGACCATCTCTGCCCATCCTCTCAGATTACAGATCCCTGGGAACCTAGGGGACCCTGGTCTGTGTCTGTGTGATGGACCCAGTCTCTGATTCAGGGTCACCAGGCTAGGGCTTGCCTTCTCACCCCAAGGGAGCTATGGAACGCAGGCCAGTCAGAAGACCTGAACTGGAGGCCTAGCATCCTGTAGTGGAAAGGATGTTGGATTTGGGGTCACAATCTGGGTTCTCTTCTGGATTCTGTCCCTTCCTGCCCAGGTGACCTTAGACAAGTCACTGGCTCTGTCTCGGCCCTTAGCTTTTTCCTCTGTAAAATGTAGAGTTTAGTCTTTTTGATCTTTAAAATCTTGGCACCCTCACCCTTCACCCGGTCTTTTTCTGGCACTGCTGGCCTGACCTTTCATTACCTGGAGGAAGGTCATCTCCTGAGCAGCCTCTGGGCTCATAAGTTATATCCTTTTCCACAAAGCCTCGAGGACAGGGATGCAACTGGTTTCCTTTGCCTGACAGGAGGTCCTTGGTGGAGCAAGAGCCAGAGTTTGCCTTGTCCTCCTCCCCAAAATGTTGATGTGGGGATGGGTCCCCGTCCCTGTTCTGTCCCCCTCTTCTGAGGCATTTGGAAATCTAAGACTCCCCACCCCAAACCCCGGAGAGAATGGAATCCAATCCCCCTTCCCTCCTCCTACCCTCCTTTGTTCCTGCCCTCAAAGCCTTCAGGATTAGAGGGGGGGCAGCATCCTGGCCCTTGGCCTGGAGCCTCTGAGAAGATGAGAGATCCTTGCTGCATATTTCTTAGAAATAGGAAGAAACCTTTTCCAGGAGGCTCTGAACTCAGATGCCAGAAGGCTCCAATGTAGGCCCAGCGGCACAGCCCACATGGTCTGATGAGTCTTTCCCTGGCCTTGTGCCCCCTCTCCCCCTCCTCTTCCACAGGGTTGGACTCCAGTCCACGTAGGAGGGGAGGCTGTGGCCTCTGGCCTCCAGCCGGCCTGAACAGAAAGGCTGGGACTTACTGAGCACAGTGAGAAGGAATAGGGCAGGCTCTCCCCATTCTCCAGAGGGGCAAGTGGAGACCAGAGATCTCCAGCTAAAATGGCAGCCAGGCATTGGGCACTGCCAGCAAGCACATCTCTAGCCAAAGTTCCAGAACCCCTCCTTTCTGGCCCTGCTGTTTCCTGCGTGCTCTGAACCCAACCCAAACTTGGTTGTGCTGCTTACTAAGCTGTGTGATCCTGGAAGTTGGAGAACCCAAGTTCACGTCCTGGATCTGTTTCTTCTCTCTGGACATGTTGTTACTCTCTAGAATATAAGCTCCTTAAGGGCAGGGATGGTTTCATTCCTCTCTTTGAATTCCTAGAACCTAGCACACAGTAGGAGCTTAATAAATGCTGATTGTATAACCTTGGACCAGTCACTGCTCTCCTGCAATTCAGTTTCCTGCTCCATCAAATGAGGACAGTCATCCTTGCCTTCTGTACATCACTGACTGGTTTCAAGGAAGGAGTAGGGACTGGCCTCTGATTTCACTAACTTAGGAGACTCCCATGTGAGGAACTTCCCTCTGCCCTTACAGGTCAGCATATTCTCTCTGAGAGCTGCCTAGAGTGCTGAGAGATGAGTTGATGTGGCTGGGGTCACCACGAAGCCTCTTTATCCAGGTCAGAATTGAACTCAGCTATTCCCGGGTTTGCCGTTGGCTTTTTACCCACCATGGTACCTGCTTTGTAAATGGCTCAGAGGACTCAGAGATGGCCAGTAGGCCCTTGACAAACCCAGAGGCAGGATTCGGTTTATCTTATTTTATCTAAACTCTGCCAACCTTATGGACATGGGCTTGGCACGAGGAACAGCATTCTCAGGCAGGGAGTTTCCTGGGTAGAAATTGGTTTTAGTTTCTCTAAAGTGAAAGATGGTTAACAGTCCTGGGGAGAAAAGAAACTTCCAGAGGGTTCAGTTAAGGCCATCCTAGAATGGAGACCCCCCCAGACCTGGGAGGGATCATGGGCTGGGGGAAGGGGATCCTTGAATCCCAGCCCTCTGGCTTGGCCCGCCTGACTAAGGGTCCTGGTCCTTGCTGGAGGGAGCTGGTGTTAGAGAGACCTGAGTGGTTTGGTCTCCTAAGTGCCGAAGGGCTTCCTCTGTCTGTAATTAGGGAAGGCTTCTGGAGGAAGCAGACACTTAAGCTCTTAGGATTTAGAGCCTCACGGAATCCTATCTAGGTTGGTCCTCAGCAGAGAAGACTGAAACCCAGAAAAGGGAAGAGACTTGCTGCGAGCACACTGCTGACAGGGGAGAGAGCTAGAATTTGAATTCAGGTCTTCCAACTCCATATTGAGCATATTTGCCTCCTAATCAACATTTTACTTTTGGCCCAAAAGGGACAGATGGGGAATAGGGGAATCTTCAAAGACTCAGAGTGGAGAATGCTGTCCTTTTCATAGATGAAGTTGACCTAGTATGAGTGGGCAGGAGCCTGGACCGAAGGGAGTCCTTGGACCAGAGTTCCTCAGCTTGATTCCCAGCTCTCCATCGCTGTGTGACCTGGGAAAGGTCGCTGCCCCTCTCTGGGCTCCACATCAAGATCAGACTGGGCCCAGCACATTCAGGGAGGGGAGAGACTCAAACTCTTTGGCAGGAAAGTGCTGGCAGCCTGGTATTTGAATCTTTTTCCAGAATTATTTGTGGCCTTTTTTCCCCCAAAGCAGAAGAGCAGGTGACAAGGCCACCCTCTGAGGCTAGAAGGAAGTCTCCATGCCCCCAGGCAGGGGAAGACTAGAAGGCAGGAAGTCTGGGTCCCCATCCCAGGAGGGCCAGAGAGCTTCTAGCTATTTCTCATACTAATCCGGTCGTTTTTTCTTCCTCAAATGTTTTCCCAATCCTACATCTCATTTCATCCCTCACGGAGCCCCTGGGAAGTGTCTGTAGCATAGAGGTTAGTATTACCCCATTTTGCAGTGAAGGAAGCTAAGACTGAGAGGAAGGAAGTAACTTTCCCACTTTCAAAGGCTCATAGGTTCCAAGCTGGACCTGAGAGATCATCTAGCACGATCCCATCATTTTACAGATGAGGAAACTGAAGGCCAGAGAGGTAAAATATCCCCTCAATGGTTGTTACCACAAGCCAGGTCCAAGGCCAGCAACCTCACTGGACTGGGCTTTGAGCTTGGGTCTTCTGACTGGATTAGTGATGGTAGAGGCCTGTCAATGAGCATCCGCCTTCCCCAGCCCATAGCTGAGTAAGCTCCAAATTGGCCCTGGCCCTTGTTCCCAAGGCAGCTTCCAAGGTGGAGCCAGCAGTCCTGTCAGTCTGTGATCAACGTTTTTCCTCTTCATACCCCCTGCCTACACCTCTTCCTTCCCCTTTCTTCCCTCCCCCAGGCTGCCCTTCCTGTTCCTGCTACTGCCATCATCGGGAAGGCTTGCTCTCACATGGGGAAGGCAGTGTGGGGCATCGGGCCCAAGCCGGGAGTCAGTAGGACTTCACTGGAGCCTTGGCCCTGCTATGGCCGTGGCCAAATTCTTTGTGATCCTCTGAGCTTGGAAGGTACCCTAGGGGTTAAGTCCAACTCCTTCCCCTCCATTTTCAGGGGCAAGAGGGTAGCAGATTTGGCCAAAGTCCCCCAGGGAAGGACAGAACCCACATTCTTGATCCCCATCCCCACCCCCTACTCTCTCATGCTGTCTTCTTTACATCCCTTCCCAGGACCGGCTAACTTTCTTCAGCTGATAAAATGAAGGGACTGTGAGAGATGATCTCTGAGGTCCCCCCCAGCCCCAGCCCAGTGCACAGAGTAATCATATTTAATAAGTGTTTGAATTGAATAGAGCTGGGGCTGGGAGAGCCATGTTCTGGGAGAGGCCTCAAGTGGAAAATCTGGCAGTCCAGTCTCCAAAAGGCCAAGCCCAAGCATAGTGTCCAAAGGCTTTGGTTCTGGCTGTTTTCCTCCCCCAGAAGGAGCCAACAGAGCAGGGCCCTTCTGGGTCCTGCTAGGCCCTTTGGAAATAGTACCCAAGGAGGGGTTAATGAGTGACTACAAGACAGGAGGCTGGGCCCTACCACTCACCCCAGCCAGAAGCCACCTTCCCACTTAGAGAGAAGGAATCCCTGAACAGAGCTGGGGGGGGTGGGATTTAGGGAAGGAGAAAAGATTCCTCTCCATCTATCTGCCTCCCTGTCACCCCCCAGGTCCCCCCACTGATGAGTGAGGGTGATTTATGGGTGTAAATGAGCCATGGAAAGTTTGTTGTGGTTTGTCAGGGACCCACCAGGAGCCAGGGAGGAAGGGGTGAGGGGTTTCCGGGCCAGACCTGGAATGTTTGTTTGCAGGGAGGGGATGTGGGGGAGAAAAATCTAAGTCAGGACAGAGGACAGGGAGGTCCCTACTTCCCCTGGCAGGCAAGCTCTATTTCTGCCTCTCACCAGGTCCCAGACTCCTGGGATCTCCTGCCTGTTATAGGCCTTTGATTTCCACTCTATGAGATTCTCTTTAATAACCAACCACCCCATCCATGCTGACATGATAACTGTGTTTCCACTAGAGCCTCACAGTAGTCCCCTGAGCTGGAAAGGGTGGGGGCTCTTATTCCCAGTTTGTGGAGACAAAAACTGAGGCCCAGAGAAGGGGAAAGGACTTACCCAAGGCCATACATAATTGGTGGTGGAGGCAGAGCCCAGACCCAAACTCAAGTCTACTGACTCCAGGCCAGGGCTCTTCCCCACTCCAGCCTGCCAAGTTCCAGGCAGTGATTTTTTTTTCCTTTTCCTTCCCCAGGGACAGGCAGGGGGTGGAGAAAGAAAGAAAAAAATCTCTAAATTCAGCCTCAGAAACAGCTCAGGAATTCTTCCCTCCTTCACCCCCCCTTCCAATAATTCTTCCAAATCCTTTGATAAAGACTCTAGATGCAGTGTTTGTGTGCTTAGAGGAAAGTAGGGTGGAGAGTATTTTGGGGTGGGGGGCAGATGGGCTCCTAAGGGAGCTGGGAGGCCTCATTCTCCATGCCCAATCTTGTACCTCTATGAAGGTCTACCTGCTACCCTTTATGCATATAAGGGCTCTGGAAACACACACAAATTCATACCAGTGAATGCAGGTGAATGCATATGCACCCACATCCTTCCATATATACATGTACACTTTTCTACATATGCATTCTGACCTTACCTGTTCATAGGCACCCATGCCCATAGGGCCACGAGGCAGAGGCCCCTTTCAGTCCCTTCAGACTTCGGATTTAAGGGCCATCACCTACCTGGGTGGCCATGACTGAGCCCATTGGCACAGCTTAGGGCTGGGTTTCTCCCAGTTTGTGTTAACTGAAGGATTAGTGGTCATGGAGACAAACAGATACACAGACCCAAAAGGTGCCCAGCCCATGTGGATAATTCACATGTGGGAGCCCCTGGCTCCTGGCCCCTGGAGGGTCTTTGGGACTTTTGCACTCTGACCCCTCTGCTATGAAGCCTGTTTTCCTTCTTCAACTCCTTCTCTCTCTTTCCATCATCATTTTTTCCCTGTTTTTCTGCATTTGCTATTTTCTGTTTCTTTTACTCTCCCTGTCATTATTTTGGGGTTTGAGCAAGGCATGGCCCCCTCCATTGTTCATTTTGTGGTAAACTGAGGCACTCGATGGAAGAGAAACTTTTCCGAATACTGTATCAGAACTGGAAATGGATCATAGGTTTCCTGCCCGCCCCCCGACCCCCCAATCCTGAGTCACCTGTGTGCACACTTATAATCCTTTTTCCGGGAGGCGGGCGTACATGCAAACTTGGGGACATTCAACCCACATGCACACATACCCATGCATGTGCTGTCTTTGGCCAACAAGCCCTGGACTGGCTCAGGCTGGTGTCAACAGGTTTGATGCCATCTCCAGTGATCTGGAAAGGTCAGAGAAGACCGTGGGAGGCAGAGGCAATGGGTCAGCAAGGAGGCCGGAAGGGGGTCCTTCTCCTCCCCCTCACCTGCTCTACTGGGAAGGCCAAAGGTCATTGGCTTTGGGCACCCTGGCTCAGCCTAGCTCCGTTGTCCTGGGTTACGGGGAGTGGAGGGAGGCCCCTAGGAGTGATCCGATCAGCCTAGAGAGGCTGAATTCCTGTGAGTGCCAGTTTTGTCTCTTTTGAGATGGAGCGCCCAGCAAAGCTTGAGGTGGTGTATGATTTGTACAGCTTTGGGGAGAGGAAAGTGGGAGATTTCCACCCCCTCCCCCCATGGCTGGCTGATCTTTTTCTGATCTATCCTGCACCCAACCCCTGATCCTAATATACACCTGCTCCCTGGGGCTGGTGGTTTAGTGACAACACTGCTGGATTAGGAGTCAGAAAGACCTGGGCCCTGCTGGTAATTAGCTTCAGGACTCTAACTAATCACAAAACCCCTCTGAACCCTGTAAAGTGGAAGTCTCTCCCAGAGTTATCATGTGAGATGTAAAGTTTAGTAGATACAGAATGTAAAACACTTTACTGGGCCTAAAGCTCCATAGACCTGTTAGATGTTCTCATTCCTGGGTCATTTACCTGTTCAAAAGCTCTCCCGGCCTTCCAGTGTCACCTGAAAAAACCCTCAACTTCTGATCTTGGTGTTTGGTGCCCTCTGTAATCTGGCTCCCAACATTCCTGTCTAGCCTTCTCTGCCCTTTATGTACTATGTTTTGTCCAAACTGAACCCTGTTTGCCTCAGTTTCCTTATCTGTAAAATGGGCAGAAGGAAATGGCAAGCCACTGCAATATCTTTGCCAAGAAAGCCCCAAATGGGGCCACAAAGAGTTGGACGTGACTGAAAGCAACCACATGGTCTCATTCTGCTCTGCCCTCTCTCCGCCATCTCACTTCCCTCTCCCCCTCAGGTCTTTGCCTTCCCAGGCCCAGTGCAGGCTGCCTCCCCCAGGAGGCCTGTTCTCATAACTCGCCTCACTACATCTCACATACTCCTAGGTGACTCCATTTAGATTTTTCTTTTTGCTCCTGCTCATCACACTGGAACTTGTATGAGAATTATTCTGGTGCCCATCTTACCCTCCCTTTTCTGTCCTTGAATACCCACTGTCTGGGCACAAGGACCTGGACAAAGTAAATGCCTAAGAAGTGTTTGTTGAATCCTTCCCAAGGAGGCTTGGGTCTTCTTGCTGAGTACGAGGGGTGGGGGTTGCAGGGATTGATGCTGGCTGCTCTGCTCCCTCCCATTCCCTTGGGAAAAGACCCACAGGGTGAGGGTCCTCCATGAGCCCCTCTTGGACAGGCTATTCGAGGCCAGCATTTCACAGAATCACAGATTGTCAGACCTGGAAGAAACTTTGATTCATTTGGTTTAATCCCCTCATTTTACAGCTGGGAAAACTGAGGCCTCAAGTATTAAAGCCATTTGGCTAAAGTAGTGCTTCTCTAAGGCGCTTCGGCCAATATTTGAGCATTTAATGTGTGTAGGGCGGAGTCCTAACACGCTTAGGGCCAAAACCGCATTCAACAGGCAGCAAAGCTGGTACCCATATCCGAGAAAGGGTCAGCATAGCTAAGCATGTTTAGAAATGTCTGATTCCTTCTGCTGGAGCTGGGCACTGGGGCCCGGTGGGGTTGCCTTGGCTGCACTCCCCCCCCCCCATCACCTGTACCCCCTCCTCCAGGAGGCAGGCAGCATCTCCTGGGTGGTAGGTTTATCCTCTCCAGCTGTGTTCCTGCAGAGTGTTTATGGAACATCCTGGATGTTTACAGGGGCCGAGGGGGCTGGGGCAGTCACATCCCCCTTGCCAAGAGATGATTCTCCATAGCCAATTTTCCCCATCTGTCTAGCTCAGTCTAGTCCCATCCTACATCCCCCTTTCCTCCTTCCCTTTCATTGGCCTTTCCTTCTTCTCCAACTGTAGCCAACCTTTGCTAGGGCCAGGAGCTAGGATTATCCCAATGGCCTTCTCACCTCTGGTTTCCACTGACCAAGTGTCTTTTCACTGCTAACCAGCTACATCTTCCATGTACAACTCGCTGTTCCCTGCCTGTACAATCAGCACCCTGGATAATCCACCCCTGCCCCTCCAAAGCAGTGGAACTGACTGGAAGACACAATCCCCAGCCTTGGATATGGGTTACGTTGGGCCATCCACACTCTCTTTGAGTTTGTCACCCAGCTGGGAGGTAAGAGCTCAGCTTAGGGTCAGGATGAGGGCCAAGGTCAGGCCTCAATCTGGAACTAGTTGGGTCAGCGGCTTGGTCTTTATGCTCCCTTGCCAGCTCTATGTGCCACCCCTATCCCGTTGGTATCACCAGTGCTTAGTCCAGACAGTGATGGTTTGTCTTTAACACAACTGACTTCGGTCACCTCTGAAGGCTCTCTTCCAACCTAACTTGGCCTACTGGGTCTAGGAGAGCAGCCTAACTGGGCTGTCGAATATAAACACACAGGCTCATTTACATGTTAATTAAACCACCTGTGCTTGGGGCCTCTAGTGGGGATAATTGGGTGGGAGCCCTTGTAATTGACTTTGATGGCCCCAGGAAGACTGAAGGTACCTGCCTGACCCTCCTCAATCTCCCCCCTGTCCAATTGATTCTTCTTGCTTAATGGGTCTCCCCTTATCAAGGTCTAACATGCCATTCTGGGGTATAGAGAGACAGATGACACAGTTCCTCAGGAGAGCATGACTAATGTCCTCCTCTCTAACCTCGGTGTTCTCCCCTCCGGCCTGGAAAGCTCAAAGGGCCTGCTGGCTGGCAGGAGAAATAGACCCCAGGAAGCCTGGCTCCCAGGTCAGCAACATCTCGGTTTCCTTCCCCAGCCCCAAAGAGAGGCTACTCTAGACTTGAAGATTTGGGAGGTAGGCAGGGCTTGAGGGGGAAAGAGCAGAAGCATGGGATGTGGGAACATAGCTAAGGAGAGTCACAGGATCCTAGAGCTGGAAGATTTTAGGGGCCATCGAATCCAACCAGTCCCTTCATATTACAAAGGAGGAAGCTGAGGCACAGAGTTTAAGCAACTTGCCCAGTGGTGCAGCTCCTGTGTAGGTTCTAAGAGGCTGAAATTCTGAAAGAGAGTGAACACAAGGAAAACCTTTCTGCATCCTCCATCCTCATCCTCACTCCCACCTCCCTTTGCCCTCCTGACAGCCCAGAGAGGTTATATAGGCAATCAGGAAACACAACAGTCGACATTTCTGGCACTAGAAACACCCATAGAACTGGGAGACTAGGGGAGGGGAGAACAGGAAGGAAGGGATGGAGAAGGGCAGAGAGAGCTTCCAAAGCACTGCAGGAAGGCTGTTTTCCTGAGGTCCAGGGCTGTCTGGAGCCATCCAGGGTCAGGCAGAGGAGGGTGGGCTCTGGGGAGAACTTTGGTGCTTTCTGGGAAACTAGGCTCAGATCCCTCCCCTTCCCCATTCCCTTCTACGGAAAGCCAGCTGGGAGAGCCCTTCCAAGTCACCTAGTCCCTCATTTCACCAAGGAGGAAGCTGAGGCTTTCATAGCCTCTCCTGCGTCCATCCGCTTTACTCTACTCACATGACCTGTACCCTAGTTTGGGCTTTTATTGCCCCTTGCCTGGACTATTAAAAATACCTCCTAATAAGGCTCTCAACTTCCCTTCCCTCCCCTCTCCAATCCATCCTCCATACAGCTGCTAACCTGATATTCCGAAAACAGGGATCTGACACAGTCAGGTCCCCTCCCTGAACTTCAATGGCTCCCTATTATCTCTAAAATGAAATACAAAATTCTCAGTTCAGCATTTAAGGCCCTCCACAATTGGGTTCCCACCCAGCTTCCTAGTCATATTTCATATTATATCTTTTCTTGTGTTCCCGTTTCCAGCCAGTCTGGCCTGCTAACTGTTCCCCATACAGGATGTTCCAACATCTCCCACTAATGTACATATTAACGTACACAGGTGGTCCTCCACATCTGGAATGCACTCCTTCACCCTTTGGAATCCCTAGCTTCCTTCAAGGCATAGTTAAGAGGCTAGCTATCACACATCCCCATAATTGTTAGAGCTCTCTCTCTCTCTCTCTCTCTGTCTCTCTCCCTCTCTCTCTCTAAATATTTTTATTTTTATTTTTTCTCAATTACATGTATAACCAAATTTTAACATTTGGGCTTTTTTTAAAATTTTGAGTTCCAAATTCCTGCTTTTCTATTGAGAAGGCAAACACTTGGATATAGATTATACACTGCAATCTTGCAAAACATATTTTCATAATAGCCATGTTGCAAAAGTCCTCCCCAAAGGAAAAAAAGCAAGAAAGATAAAGGAAGTAAAAATAGTATCCTTTGATTTGCATTCAGCCTCCCCTCAGTTCTTTCTCTGGAGGTGGAGAGCATTTTTCATGAGACCTTTGGAATTGTCTTGTATCAGATCTCTGAGAAGAGCTAAATCGTTCACAGTTGTTGCTGTTACTGTGTACAGTGTTCTCCTGGTTCTGCACCTTTCACTTTGCATCAGTTCATATAAGTCTTCCCAGCTTTTTCTGAAGCCATCCTGCTCATCATTTCTTATAGCACAATCGTATTTCATTATATTCATATAACACAACTTGTTCCGCCCTTCCCCAGTTGATGGGTATCCCTTCAATTTCCAATTCTTTGCCACCACAAAAAGAAACAACCTCTTTTAAAGTTACTTTGATTATACTTTGTCAGTGTGTGTATGAATGTATATTAACTATATTAACTGTCTCCCCAACCCTGAGGCTCCAGTAGACTATAAGCCTCTTGAAGACAGGAACTGTTTTGATTTTTTTTCTTTGTATCTCCAGGACCTAAGAGTGTGCCATGCATAGAGTATGCATGTAATGGATATTTGTCCAGCTGAATTTAAGCCCAGAGGATTGAAGGGACCAGGTCATACAGTAAGCTGGAACTAGAACCCACCTCTTGATATCTGTCCCAGACTCTAAAGCACTGCCTTTGGGCAAATGCTTATCCCCATTTAGTGAATGTGTGCTTGGACATGACATACAGGAACCTGGGCCTCTTCTCTCCATCCCCACCCCCTACCCCTAGTGGGGATATGGTGATCAGGAGCTCTGTTCCATGAAGAAGGAGTTGAAGGGCATCCTCAGGGAGAAGGGAAGGAGGAACCCCAGGTTTCCTAGTCTGGTGGAGACATAGAAGGAGCAGTCTGGGTGGGGAGGGCAGGGTGGGAAGGAGTAAAGGGGAAGGCAGGGAGAAGGACCCTGCGCTGGAAATAGCATAGGGTGGTGTGTATTCACAGGGATGGGGGAGTGAACATGCATTTATTAAATACCTACTATGTGACACCAACTGTACGGTATCATCTCATGTGACCTCTTCACCTTCTGTTGAGGTCTTGCCCACTCTCCTCACCCTTTGCATTCTGTCTCTCTGATCTAGGACTGTTGGCAATAGCTAGGGGCGCGAGGGATGGAAGGGAAGATTGCCTTCAAAGAGTACGTAGAGTCTAGACTTCCTTCATGGTCCCTTCTGGGGAGCCACCCTATAGGGACTTCTCAGAGGCCTCCCTGAGCCCCAGTTTAATCTCTGGGGGAAGAATTTCCCAGTCTCCCTGTGGGGTGATGATCTCACTTGCCTCTAAGCTCTTCTTCCAGCCCTCAAGGGTAGGGGGTACCTGAGTTCCCATGGCCAGGGCTTAGGGAAGAAACATGTCTGCCTCTTTATCTTCTTTGTAGGGTGGGGTGATAGATAAAAATCTGATTCCACCTCTTAGCCTCAGCCTTGCTTTCACCTGGCCTGAGTCTTCAGGAGAAAGACCCAGGGGAAGGTAACATTCTACACACACACCCCCCCCCCCATTCAGAAAGGTGCTGGCCTAGGGTAGGGAAGGGGTTCAGTGCTGCCAGGCTTTGACCAGGGGGGCAGGGACCTTCCGGGCTGTGGAGCTCATTAAAAAGGGATTAGGCAGGAGGCCAGTGGGGGTAATGGGGGTTCATCCCAGACTCCTTCCTGCTGGGGGCGGTGCCTCGTTAGGGGCCTCCGAAGTAATGAGCTGTTGGCTCCTTAGGGAGTTGGGGGTGGGGGCTCAGCAGTGCCAAGATTCTTCCCCCAAGGACCCTGACAAAGGTAGGAGGATCAGGGAGCCTGCAGAGACAGTTCCCAGGCTCTCGGAGGAACTGAGAACTGGGCCAGGTCAGCCTCAGCTGAAGAGTGCCGGATAGTTCCTCAGATATAGCTAAGAGTCTCCAGGCAGAAAGATGTGCCACGGGGCTGACTAGCCCTGGTACGCCTGCTTTCTTGTCCTCGCTCTGACACACTTAAGTTGCTGTGTGACATGAGACTGTTCCCTTCCCTTCTCTGGGCCTCTGTTTTCTGGTCTATAAAATGGGAGGATCACAGTGGCTATTATCCCTCTGGTTCCTTCCAGTAATAGACTTACCCTGCCCCAGGCCTGGGATTTGAGGTTATGGGGCTCTCTTCTCAGCTCTGTTGCTGATTCTACCCAGGCTTAGTTTCCCCCTCTATGATATAAACTTGTTTTTCCCTCCCCCCTCATCTCTACACCTGCTCTTTATCTGGCACATGCCCTCCTCCCCCAGCAACTGAGGGCAGAGGTCATATGGAGCCTAGTTCTTCCCCCTCCCTCCCAAAAATCCCTTGTCTCTGGTCTGGAGATTAGGGAGGGTGAGACTTTGGGGAGAGGGTCAGGGGTCAGTGTGTGGGCTTCAAGGGCCTGTCCATCATGCTTAAGGCCTGTCAGCCTCAAGGCTGAGGGGGAGTGACTGCTGTCCATCAGGGTCAGCTAACCTCTCCAGGGCTTTTGTGACCCTGTAAGCGAGGGGGTGGGGCCGCCCACCTCTTCTCCTGCCTCCTTGCTGTTCCAGAGCTCCTTCTCTGTCCTCTCCCCAGGAGGCTTCCACCCTTCCATCCTGGAAAGGGGCAGCCGAGGGAGGGATACCGCCTGGCCTTGAGGGCGGCCTTTGTTACAGGATGGGTGGGTAGGTGGGGGCGCATCCTTTCTCTCTGACAGCTGCTGTCCATCCCATTGTCTTTTCTCACAAGCCTTGGCTTTGGGAACTTCAGTCCTGTATTCAGCCAATGAGGAAAGCCAAGGTACCCACAAAAATCACCTTCTAGGTTCATAATGGGCCTTTGCACCTCTACTGTTCCCAGCTCTTGTCCATCCTACCCAGAATACCAGATTCAACCTAACTTACCATGGAAATCCCTTATTGGAATTGAAGAACCTCGGAATCCCCCTCTGGAATATCCTTCTCAAATGGTTCTCCTGCCAGTGCTTGGGAGCTGCCAATTCCATCTGGGGACAGCTCGGATGATTAGGAAGTTTTTACTTAGGTTGAGCTGAAATTTTACTCTCTGCTACCTCCATCCATTGACCCCTGACTCTGCCCTCTGAGGCCAAGCAAAATCAGTGAGTCTAATCCCTAAAATTTCCACGTGATAGCACCCTTCATCTATCTGAAGACAGCTACCATGCCCTGTCTTCTCCTGGGAGACTCAAGCCCCAAGTCCTTCTTCCCATCCTCACGTGACATCCCCTGAACAACCAGGTTGCCCTCCTGAATGAGGTCCAGCTTTTCAGCATTTTTCTCACGTGTGGCGGCCAGACCCAAACCTAAGCTCCAAGATGTGTCTGACCAGGGCCAGGCCTCCATCCATCTACCCTTCCCTGACACACAGGCCTGCCCCATCAGACCAGTCCCAAAGGATCCTAATTTAGAGTGAGGTAGCCATGTGGCAGAATGGGAATTTGAATTTAGGCCTTCTGACAAGATCCAGTATTCTTTCGCCTGTTCCTGTCTGTCTCCTCTCTTTCTTCTACATAGGCCAGGTTCATTCCAGCCTTTCCACCTTTGTTTATTTATCATGGTCACAGCCACCTGGAATGCCCTTGAGCTGTCTGCCTCTCCACAATCCTACCTCTCATTCAAGGCCCTGCTTGGTGCTACCTCCTCTGGGAAGCCTTCCCATGCTGCCCCAGTCCTCTGGTCTCTGTCTCCACTCTCAATAACTCACACACTTGTTCTCACTTCTCCCTCCCTCAGCCTCATATTTCTGCTGTCCTGTGTGGGAGTCACATCTCTCCCATGATGGTCCCAGGCAGCAACAATTATAACTTTCATGGGTCAGGGAAAAGAATGTTGGTAGTCTTGGGGCCTGGAGACTGAAATTAAGCTTCTGATGATTGGACAAGTCACTTTGTCGCCAGGCCTGTTTCCTCATCTGTAAAAGAAGGAGTTATTGTGAGGAAAATTCTTTGCAAAATGTAAAAATGCTGCAGAAATGAGAGCTCTTGTTTTCATTGGGATTTATAAAGCCCTTTCCTCACGGCAAACCCTGTGGGGTAAGGGGCTTGGGGGAAGGGAGGGGGGAAGGGATGCTGGACAGCACGCTGCTCTCCGAGGAAGGAGACCCGGTTTCAGAACTGGCTAGGCCATCCTGGGGGAATTAGTTATTTCGCCTCTCCGTACTTAGGTTTCCTCCCAGGTAAAATGGGGAACATCTTTCTACTACTTGTTTCTGAGGGAAGAAAAAACACTTTGTAAACTTTAAAATCCTGAAAGACAAAGGGGGAGTTATTGTTACTGAGTCATTTTCATATACATATTATTATCCCAATTTTTCACAAGGAGCCTGAAACTCAGGAAAGGGAAAAGAGGGTCCCCCAGCTCGAAAGTGCCCCCAATCTCTTGGGTCCTTGTTCGGAGTTCTTCCTGATCCCTGATGCTACTGGGAGAAGCCCACAGCCGTTTTGGTTAGTAGGGTGAGAGAACAAAGGCATTGCCCGGGAGGGAGAGGCTTGCCCAAGTGGGTGCTTCTGCCAGGCTGAGTTGGTTGAGGATGGGTGGAGAGGGTTGTTTGGCAGGTACCATTCACAAAGGAGAAAAAAAGTTTCCGGGCCGGAAAAGGTGTTTTCTCCTGTTGCTCAGATGAGTGGAAATGAACCTTTCCTTCCACTGATGACGAAGATTCCCCTGCCCTCCTATGGCCTCCGTGCTCGGGCCCAGGCCCAGAGCTCCCAGCTCTGGTCTCACTGCCTTCTCTTTTTTTGTTTGTCCTTTGAAAGTCACACAAGTTTTCACTTTCAATTTTGTTTGAAATTTGCTTTCATCACCAGGCTGTGGACAGAGGCCTGAGTAGCCCAATGACCTTGGGCCAGTCATGGTATGATAGGATTTAGAGCTGGAAGCAACCCTAGAGAGGATCCTTTTGTAGGGAAATTGAGGCCTGGGGAAGGTTCAAAGGATTATAAGGTTTGGAGCTTGGAAAGGACATTAAATGTCATCTGGTTAAGCTGAGGTCTGCAGACCTAATATTGTGAAAACATTTCAGTCCTTGTTTTGTTTTCTAATCCTATGTATTTTATTCTATGCATTTAAAAGTGTGATTCGGAAAAGAATAATTTAAACAGTTCCAGGCATTGTGCTAAGTGTTTTATAGTTATTTTATCTTCATAGCAGGAAAGGGAGGGAGAGGTCCTGCTACTATCCTTATTATACAGATGAGGAAACTGAGGACAAAGGACTTGGCCAGGGTCATACAGCTAGTAAGTGTCTGAAGCCAGGTTGAACTTTCTGACTCTAGGGCTGGTGCTTTATCCACAGAGCCATCTCTAGCTTCTCCTAAGGGGCCCATAAGCTTCAGCACAGTGCCAAAGTGTGTACGGGAGTGGTTGGTGACACACAAAATTGTCACACATACATTTAGCTCAGGTCAGATCTGGCTCCAGACACACTTATTGACTGTATGATCCTGGGCAAATCACTTAACTCCAGTTTCCTCAGTTTCCTCATCTGTAAAATGAGCTAGAGAAGAAAATGGCAAACCACTCCCAGTATCTCTGCCAAGAAAACCTCAAATGGGGTCATGAAGAATCAGAAGCGACTGAATAATGAGGAGAACATCATTATCTGGTGGAAACTCCTCATATTATAACCAGGGACTTTCCTTCAAAAGTGGAAAGACTTGCAGGAAAAGCCTTGTCCAGGAGATGATGTTTAAGCCATCTTATAGGAAATGCCAAACAGTGAGTGAATGACTAAGTTGGCATTTGAAACCAAGTCTTTTAAGTCCAAGTGCCTTCCATTATACTATGCTGCCCCTACTTTTCTGGGCCTCAGTTTCCCTTTCCGTAAAAGGAGCTGAACCATGTGATGTCCAGGAGCCTTTCCAGCCTTGACAATCCAATACAATAAGGGACTAGAGCTGGCTCACAAAGTAGCCAAGAAAAGACGTTAGAGAGGGAGTGGATTCCTGTTTCCGTGTGGATGTGTTGGACCAGTTCTACAGTCTGCTGATTCGGAGATTCCTTGATTCACAACCTCCATTTCAGGAGTTTACAGCCATGGGCTCTGTGCTTCTGTAGTCTAGTGGGCCTGGCCCCCAGGGAGGTGGCAGCCAGAACCTGAGTCCTGGAGATTTAACTCTTAGACCTTAGCCCAGCCTGGCCCACTTTAGGGAAGGGTTGACCCAGGAGACATCCCTTTTCTCTCGTCCCCCACAATGATGCAGTCCTGTGTTCCTGAGGCTCTCCATAGGAGAGAGGACGTGCAAAGCAGTTGTCAGTGTTGGAGGAGGGTGAAGCTGAGTCACCCATTGTAATCCTCTCCCTGCTTTCTCCTGGTCCCTGAGGGCTCCTTGGAGGAGTCATCTTTCCTGCCCAGAGTCATCATCATCGTCATTGACTTCTGTGTTAGGGAGATCAGTGACAGTGGAGAGAGCTCTGGACTCGTGGAGCCAGTGACGAAGGTAACACTTAACCCTGTGACTACGGGCCTGTCACAACCTCATAGGCCCAATTTTTTCACCTCAAATAGTCATAAAAAGACTTTTCACTATCTGCCCCATGGAATTGTTGTGAGGAAAGTACTTTGTAATTGAAATAGGACTTGGTCCTATTAGTAGTGATTATATGGGGCTTTTTCTTAACTTTGGAGGGTCACAGGTTAGAAGAGATTGAATTGTCACCAGGACTTGTGGCCCTCCAGGGTTCCAGTAGTGGGCAGGATAACCAGTGCTGCCCACCAGTTCCCACCTCCTAAGAAAGGGGAGCCCTCCTGAGTCAGTGGCATTTCTGAGAGTGGGGGTCTGAAGGTCTCCGTCCTCCTTCCTATCTTTGACCTCTGGCTGCCTACCCTAGCCCCATGATACCAGGTCAGAAACATTCCAGGGCTGGGGTGGAAGGGAAGTGGGGTTCAGAGGCCTGAGAAGTGTCATCAGCATCTTCTCAGGTTTTTGAAACTGGAGCCAGGAGCCATAAACAAAGGAGATCCCAGGCTCGCCCCCTGGAACTGCCTGGCCTCCCCAGACCCCTGCTGCACTCCCTGGAGGAGATATGTATAACTTGAATCAAATATACCCCCAAACAACGCAGGCTCTTAAGCATGGGAAAGCAGCCCCCTGGGGAAAGGGCTTCCATTGAAATCCATGGCATCATATCCTGTGACATACCCACTGAGATCACAGCCAGTGGCGGGGGGGGGCTCCCATCCCACTGAGTCACCCTCTCCTGACATCCCCACTATACTCAGCTTCCTCCACCTGGCCTTGTAGAGGTGGGGTGAGGGGCCAGCAGTGAGAGAAGGCAGTGTGGTGCAATGGGAAAGACCTTGCCTATGGTCCTGGCAGTGCTGAGCTACTTTGGACAAGTCCCCTTCTTGGACCTCTGTTCACCCTTTGTAAAAATGAAGCTAATAACCCCTGCCTATCCTGACTCTTGTACCAGGCTCTTGTGGAGCCACTGAGGGAAGGCATGGGGAAGCCCAGTGTGCGTTTCATAGCTGCTCCGGGAGAAAGTCTTTGGATTTCTTCATCTCTCTGTGGCTTTCCCTGGGAGCCCCTACCTGGCCCCATTTTCCCGCTCCAGACCTTTCCTCCATTGCTTCAGGGGCCCAAGTCCAGTTCCCAAGAAATCAAGGATGCATTCGGGCCCCAGAAGTGGGCAGGTCAGCTCCTGAGAAGCCGGGCCCCCTCTCAGCTGCCATCCACAGACACCCAAGTGCTTGACTAGGTCGCTTGAAGTTTTCTTTGATATTTTAACAGTTGGACATCAATCCAGACCGCCAGACTTGCTCAGTAACTGTTTATATTTCAGTTGATTTAAACATCAATGATCATAACGCTACTTCTGACCTCGGCTTTAGGTCTGCCTCCGGATTCTTTGTCCCAGCTAGTCACCGTTCCTGTCCTCTGCCCGGGTTGGTGTCAGCTCCTTTCTTCCTGTCCTCCCCCTACCCCCTGCATTATTTCCTAAAGCTCTTTCCAGATTCCTTTGTATTCTTAGTCCTTGCTGGATATGGTGTTACACTCCGGTCATGGGCCGGGACTTACTGAAGTTTCCCTTTTTCGAGACTCTCAGGCTGCTGCTTCACATTGATTTTTATTTTTTCAATTACGTGTAATGCTGTTCTTAAAATCTCTGAAAAGATGGCCTTTTTTTGGTTTCTGAATACACTTGCAGGGAATTGTCCCAAGACAGCATGATTAGGGTCAAAGGGCATGATTATTTTTGTAACTTTTACTATGTGTTGACAGATTCTCTCCAAAAAGATTCCACAAGTTCCCAATTCCCAGGTGGCTGGACTTTGAAAACAACCAAGCAATTAATGCCAGGACCCATTGTACCCCAATCCAGTAAACCATCGAAGATGCTAATAATGTAGGGCCCTGAGCAGATAGACTGGCACTGGCTTAGCTGGGCAGACATAGATCCACTTGGGGTGGAAGAAGAAGGCAGGCAGGAGAGCAGACTCCCCTCTGATTTATCTGGGCTTCTTGGGGGCCGTGGTCACGTTTTTACTCTTCCTAAGCTTAGTGTTCTTGCCTGAGTAACAGGAACAGGAGGAGACACCAGTGGGTGTGAAGGTGCTGGTGGGATCCCCACAAGGGCAGGAGGGAAGATGGCTCTCAGTGGATGTGGTCATGGCATGAAGGTCTTGTGACTCTAGGTGCCTGCCAGTTCCCATATCCCAAAGACTTGAGGGGTTACCTGGCTTCCAGCTGCTGGCCTTAGGAGGAAAATTGTGAGAAGAGGAGAGAGAGAAAGAGAGAAGAGGAGAGAAAGAGAGAGACAGAGAGGAGAGAGAGAAGAGGAGGGGAAAAGAGAAAGAGAGAAAGAATGTGTGTGAGATTCTACCTGTCTCTTTATGACTCTTGACAATTCAGTTCAATAAACGTTTCCTTTTTTATTAATTAATTTATTTTTCGTTTTCAGCATTCGCTTCTGTAAGGCTTGGAGTTTTACATTTTCTTCTCCTCCCCCAACAGTGTGCAGTCTGATACAAGCTCTACTTATACATTCACATTAAACATTTTCACATGAGTCATACCAACAAACATTTCTGAAGTGACAAAAACAAAGGCTTCCCTGTCATAGGAACTTCTATTCCGCTGGGAGAACATCACAGATAAACACGTAGAAGGGGCTTCAGAGGTGGAAAGACTTGCAGGAAAAGCCTTGTACAGGAGATGGTGTTTAAGCCAAGAATTCCCAGAGATGGAGGCGAGGAGGGAGAAGATTCTGGGCAAGAGGGACACAGCCTGTGTTCAGAGCTTCAGAGCCAGGAGCTAGGTTGTGGTCAGGGGACAGCCAGTGGACATAAAGTGCACCATAGGGAGCTGTATGAAATCAGTCTACAAAAATAGATGGGATTTTAAATGCCAAACAGAATGGTTTGTATTTCATCCCAGAGGCAATAGGGAGCTGCTGAGCCTTCTTGAGCAAGGGAGTAACCTAGTCAGATTTGCACTTTAATATCACTTTGATGACTGTGAAGAGGATGGATTAGAGAGGGATGAGACGAGCCAGGGAGGCCAATTAAGAGGCTGGTAAAATAGTTTAAGTGAAAGAGGATGAGGGCTCGAATTAGGGAGGAGGTAGCATAGAGCCCGGTGCAGTCAGGTGGCCTGGATTCAAGTCTTACTGCTAATATTTGACATTTACTATGCGACCTTGTACAAGTCACTTAAACTCCTGGACCTCAGTTTCCTCATTTGCAAAATGAAGGCGTTGGACTAGATGACTTCTGAGGGTCCTTCCATCTGTCTGTCTCTTTGTCCATCCATCTGAGTTGGTATCCCTCCATCTGTCTGTCTGTCTCTATATCCCTCCATCTGTCTGTCTATCTGTCTGTCTCTATCCCTCCATCTCTCTGTCTCTTCATCTGTCTGTTTCTATATCCCTCCATCTGTCTGTCTGTCTCTGTATCCATCTGTCTGTCTCTGTATCCTTCCATCCGTCTGCTCTGTATCCCTCCATCTGTCTGTCTGTATCCCTCCATCCATCTGTCTGTCTCTGTATCCCTCCATCTCTGTGGTTTCAGCAGTGAGCTCCCATCCGTGATGTGTCCTGTCCCTTATTTTCTCTGTCTCCCAGCAGACCCCCATCCCAGCCTCAGCTCCAAGCCCTACAGGCCTGGTCAGGGGGGTACATGGGGGGTGGAAGGGAGGCCTTCTCCCATTCTGTCTATAAATAGTCTCGCCTGGGCCGGCTTTCCCGCCTCCTGGGTGACCTCCAGCTGGCAAGTCTGGCTTCCTCTGGCGGCTTCCCCATTTCTGGCTATTTAGTTTCTTGTCACCACAAACTTGACTAGGGAGGGGTCACGGAGGGTGGGAGTGGGTAGGAGCCTGGTCCCGGGAGAAGCCCAGTCCAACTGACCAACAGGTGACTGGCTGGGACTTCAGAGGCACCGACTGGTTGGGCAGGGGAGAGGGGCTCAGTTGGAGAAAATTATCTTTGATCCCTTTCCCAGACCCAGGTCATTTTGTCCATTCCCCTGCCTTTGCCTCCATGACCTTGTACTTCTGGCTGCTGGCATTTTTAGAGGGATATAGGCTCTAAGATCAAGGGGGGAGGGGAAACTGAGTCAACTTTTTCTCCCTATTCATCTTTTATCTCTGGGAGTTCTGGATGCCAGGGGGAACAGATTTATGTGAATGACCTTGAAAGTTGGTTCTTCTGAGCTGGCTTCCAGGAACAGTATCCTCCACCCCCGCCCAGGTCCTTACCCTTGGGGTCCCCTTAGTAGCAGCCGAGGGAATGGGGGTGGAGAAGGCTTGGGCAGGATTCTGGCCAGCCCAGGGGACAGCTGCCTGGCATGGAAGGGTGACCTTGGGCAGTGGGGAATGATAGAATGGGATATGAAGAGAGGGTAGAAGTGAGAGAGGACTATCCCCTTCTCTGCTCTGGGAGCCCAGGGACGATGCTCCTGCCCACCCTCATTCCTTAAAAAGCAAACACTCCAAAACCCAACCCCAGAAGCTGGAGTGGGTACCCAGTGTTGAAGACCTCTGCTTTGTTCAGCAAAGGAACTACAAGCCAGGGCACTGAGCATCCTGCCCCAAGCAGTTGAGGTGGGCCACTGGTCCATGGGGTTAAGAAACTGTTTCAGGGTCTCTGGGCCTTCCTGTTCAGGGTTACCTCCATAGACTTGACCTAGGTCCCCCATGTACAAAATAGGGTGGCTGCCAAAAGATTACCCTAGCCACTGTATTTGTTGTCTCATAGTTTCCATGGGATTTAGAGTAGTCAGAAATGTCAGGAGTCACCCAACAGGTGAGGAAACTGAGGCACTGAAAGACTACTAGGCTTGGCCCAGGGTCATACAGAGCCTAGATTCAAACTTAGGTCCAAATACATCCCTCTTTCCACTATGGCTTGGTGCTTGGAGCTCCATGGCCAAACACTATTCCCCCTCGCACATGGGCCAGAGAGGAAGGCCAGAGTCTCCTTCCTCAGGTTAGGGCCTCCCTCAACCAAGATATATACATGTGTGCATGTACGTATCAATGCACTTATATGGGTACCATACTCTAGGCCCCAGCCTGGGACATCTGTAGGACTCCTGGCTCCCACCTGGCCCCAACCTCATTCAGCCTTCGAATATTCATATCCTTCATTGTACTTTTCTCTCTCTCTCTAACCATGGAGCTAAAAATAAGGTCTTTTAGGGGGGATGGGGAGGGATTGAGGCCTCAGTGAACAAACACCAAGGGGGAAATCTTAGTGAGCTACTTGGAGGGGTTCGTCATGGGACAAGGAGAAGGGACAGGGTCCCTGTCGATTGATGTAGAACCTGGTTGCCTTCTTCATTGCCTTCCTTCTCCACCCTTGCCCTCCAGCCCCCTGTCTTTCCTGGGCTATGGGGTTCCATGGAACACAATGTAGTTTCCAAAGGATTCTTATTAGTAGTGAGTGCAAATATTCTTGTCCTCAGTTTCCAGAAAAAGAAGTCAAGACCCATTCATGGAGATTGACTTGTGTAGGGTCACACATGTATCCAGAGCAGAGCTGGAACGCGATGCTCTTGCCTCAGGCCATCTTTGTTTTTGCTGTACCTATGCTGGTGGTCCTGGTCAAACAAGGTTTCTCTTGGGACACTTACTCAGTGCCAGCTCCTCTGTGTGCTGAGAAGTCTTTCCTGATCCCCCTGGCTGCTAATACTCACCGCCTTCCCTAAATGATCTCTTACTCATTTTGTATTTTCTGAATATACATATATATTTATGAACATATACATATCACTTATTATATATTATGCATATGCATATGTACGTACATGTATAAAATACATGTGCACATGTGTGTGGAACATTCCAAAAATCTTAAGCTATTAAAAAATTTTTGGAATATTCCACGCACACACACACACACACACACGCGCACACACACGCACACACACACACACACGCACACACATACACACACACATGCACACACACATGCGCACACACACATACACACACGCGCACGCATACACACACACACATACACGCACACACACACGCACACACACTCTTACCTGCTAACAATAATAGCTTACATTTGTATAGCACCTCAAAGTTCGCAAAGCACTTCATATATTCCCTCAATGAATCCTTCCAACAGTCTTGTAAGGCAGATGCTCCATTTTACAGAGGAGGAAACTGAAGTTACATGAGTTGCCCAAGGTCATACCTCAAGAAAGAGTCCAATGCAGGATCGCAGGGGTTTATTTTCTTTTTGTCTTAGTGTGTCTGCAGTGCCTGATGCAGAGTAGGCATTTTACTAAATGCCTTTTGGTTGCTGCCCTGTTGTCCTGGAGCTGCCTCCCTAGGTCTTGGATCCTCTGGGGTTAAGCCTTGTCCTTTCCTGGTGTTCAGTCATAAAGTCCTAGGAGCTACAGTTGGAGGGACCCTCAGAGAACTCCTTCATTTTACAGATAGGGAAACTGAGACTCAGAAAGAAGTAACTTGCTCGACGTCACACAGTTAGTCTTCTGCTGACTGAGTCCTTTTCCTAACAGTGGGGCCGCAAGAGTTAAAGATGGCAGTCTCTGTCCTCACAGAATGGACTGCTTCTGGAGGATGGGGTGTGGCATAGCTTCCAATAAGTGCGATACAAGGTAGGGAGTGATGGGCATATGGGAGAAACCCAGAATGCTCTGGGATGATCTGAGGTGGGAGAACTCACTTTTGACTGGAGACATCAGAGAAGGGGTCTTAGAAGATGTGACATCTGAGCTGGGCCATCTTTTAAAAGAAGTGGAAGGAGTTTGTTGTAGCAGGAACGGAAATCATGACATTGCAGGGGGCCCATCCGGCCTGGCTGAAGCACGAGTGATCAAATCGAGATGGGCTGAATGAAGTCAGGCTGGGAAGGGAACTAGCTTTAAGGTCTGCCAAGCACTTTACATAAATGACGCTGTCACAGCTGGGTCCTATCGTGGTCTCCATTTTATAGTTGGGGAAAACGGAAGCTGAGGGAGGTTGAGTCCTTTGCCTAGGTGTCTAAGGAAGGAATTGACCTCAGGACTTCCTTTCTCCAGATATAGGACTCTGGCTGCCTCTAAAAATATCGTGGAGAGGTAAATGCCAGGTATCAAGGAGCATCATGGGGATTCAGACCCAGAGTCTCTGACTTCTGCTGTGTCACATCAAGCAGAAGGCAGCTTGGTATAGTGGGTGGAAATCAGAAAGACCTGAGTTCAAATCTCACTTCTGATACTTAACAGCTGCGTGAGCCTGGACCAGTCACTTTGGCTCTGAGCCTCGGTTTTTTTATATGTAAAGGGGGAATGAGAACAGTTAATAATGCTCTCAGTGCCTATCTTGCAGGATCACTGTGAGCCTCAAAGGAGGTGATGCCCACAGAGGGCTCCACAAAGCTTCAAGCCTTCGTCAGCTCCTGAGTGTGGAGATGATGCTGATTCCAAAACTGGGCTGAGGCCTCCACCCTTTAGTCTTGGCCAAACTGGGCTAAGAAGTTCTTCCTCAGAACTCAGCACCAGGCGTGAAAGAGGGCTTGGGAAGAAGCCCCAGCTTAGGGGGGCAGGCCAAGAAAAAGGCAGTTCCCCTGCCTTGGGGACCTAATAGTTGGGCATCTGCCTGCCCTACCCCAAAAGTCTGGGTGAAGAACAGGTTGGAGTTGTTAGACCGGACTCTGGAATGGGGGGAAGGCACAGGAGGGAGGTGGTCCTTGGGGTGCTAGTGGTGGGGGAAGTCATAGCTCACCTGCTGTGGAAACAGGTCTGGCAGCATGTTGGAGGAGAATGGAGGGAGATGAGGGGGGTTATGGGGATGTGGAGGGGAGGAACTGGAACCAACCAGCCAGTGAGGGCAGCTTGTGGGTGCCAGCTACCTGCTAGGTGTAGGAGAGACTCAGGGAAAGGAGGAGAGACGAGACACCCATTGGCACTCCATGCCATCCAGGGCACCCAGAAAGGACGTGTGGCCTACAGCTTGTGTGTACTTATTGATTTGCTTGTTACGTTAGATTGTAAGGCCCTCGAGGACAGGGATTATCCTTTGCCTCTTTGTATTTGCAGGGCTTAGCCCCGTGCCCTAGCACATAGGAAATAATTAATAAATGCTTATTGAGTGATTGGGAAGTAAGGCATAAGCCAAGCATGTGGGAGCCTTAGGCATCGCTGGGCTCCTTGACCAGTGCTGGGCAGCCAGCAGGTTTACTGGTTCCCAAAGGGGCAGAAAGATGCTCCCTGGTGTCCCGGTGCTGTCCACTGTTCCCCAAGTCCATTGGAGTCAGCCTTTGGGGACTTCACAATTCTGAAATAGATGCCCTTGGCTCAGGTGGCCAGACCCTGGAGCCTGGAGCCCCAGGCAAACGTCCAGGGCTCATTTCCTCTGCCCTCCCCGCCAAGTGCTCCCCCACCCTCATGCAATATTTACACATCTCCCCCACCAGATCACCCCCTTCACCAATTCCCAATGCCCACTAGGACTATTGAGGGCCGTTCTGGATCCAGAGAGGTCTTATCTAAGAGTAGAAAGATTGGGTCAGGGTTCCTGGATTCTTTCCAGGGTCTCTTTCTTCTCCCATGGCCCAGTTTGCCCTGTTGTGTTTGGGGGGAGGGGAGAGGGGAGGGTGGGATTTCACCTCCCTGGGCCTCAGTTTTCTCATCTGCAAAATGAGGAGATTGGACTAAATTTTCTCAGCCCTAAATCTTGTGGTGCTTTGACTTGTAATGTGTGTGATGGAGCATTAGGCATAGGACTGGCTGCTCTTTTAACCCCTGAATGCCCATAAAGACCTTTGATGCAGCTGCTAGGTTGGGGCGGGGATCCTCAGGCCTTTTATCCTGAATTTCCAGGAGCTGGATTTCTGGGGTGCTGGCTGATGAATCAAGGATTTGGCCCAGAGGTGTGGCCCTGCCCAGCCCAGCTTCCTTCTCCCCAGCCTGGCCCCGGCGCCACAGCCTCATTACACTCACTATCCTCAGGAGAGTCTGGGTGACTCCTAGCTGAGGACAAAGGGGCAAGAGGGGAATTCGGGTGGTCCCCAGGAACCTTGGCCCCATTACTTGGGAAAGAATAGGATGAAAGGGCTTCTTAACAGTTACCTGGGTCAGCCTTGAGGTGGCTAGGCCTAGAAGGTGGGGAGAGGTGCACACTGTTCTCTCCCTGATACCGAAAGCACCAGGGCCTGGATCCAGTTATGAGGGTGGCAGGCTCCCTCAGGCCCTAAGACTGGAAAAGCATCTGGTGCCTTGGACCTTTGACTCCAGCTGCTTCAGCTGAACTAAAAGAGTAACTAGAACGGGACAGCTGAGGCTTTTGTCCTGGTGGTCCCTGTCATCCCTACTGGTCTGGAGGCTCCAGACCCTGCACCTGGAGCCTCTGGGTCTTCTGATAGCCCACATCCCAATGGGAGAGGAGTGGGAGAAGGAAAGGCATCCTTGCCTGAGGTCCCCGGAGGTCAAGAAAGCAGAGTCCATGTCAGTTCTTCCCCATGAATGTACCCATGGTTCAGTCAGCTAGGCGGCATAGTGGACGTTGTTAGACTTGGAATCCGAAAGGCCTGAGTTTGAATCACGCCTCAAACGCTGACTAGCTATGTAGACAAGTGGATATAACTCACAGCCTTGATTTCCTCATCTGTAAAATGGAGATGATAATAATAACCGTTGAATGATAATAATTGTTGCAAGGCTCCAATGAGATCAGCCTTAAAGTGACGTCAGCTAGCATCCTCATCCTCATCATGGTGATGTCGTCTTTCCCAAGGCCCGCTTGCTTTCTCCAACTCTTGAAGGGTCACGGGCTAGATAGCCTCTTTGGGGAATTGCTTCCCCTACACCACCCAAATGAATTTGCCCCAAGTACCAAGATGGCTAAGTGGTACAGTGGGCAGAGCTCTAGGCCTGGAGTCAGGAAGACTCATTTGACTGAGTTCAAATCTAGCCTCAGACACTTACGAGATGTCTGACCCTGGGACAAGTCCCCTTAACCCTGTTTGGCTCAGTTTCCTCATCTGTAAAATGATTGGGAGAAAAAATGGCAAACCACTCCAGTATCTTTGCCGGGAACATCCCAAATGAGGTCACAGAGAGTCGGACACGACTGAAGTGACTCGGCAACAGCAAACCAAGGTTCCCGGTTACAACTCTGAATTCAACTAAACATTGATGAAATGCCTTGTGTGTTCTCAGGCCCTCTCCCAGCCCCCTGCTGTGGTTGATTTTCCAGAGGATTTGATTCTTGGCAGGTTTAGGAGCAGGAATCCTCGAGCTTGGGGGTGGGCGGGGGGAAGGTAGCTAGCCCTAGGGCTCCACCTCCACTTTTTCCACCCCACTCCTAGTGACCAGCCCCCTCCCTGTTCTGTGTCTTGCAGAGCTGAAGGCCACGGGTACTGCTCATTTCTTCAATTTCCTGCTGAACACAACAGATTATCGGATCCTGCTAAAGGATGAAGACCATGACCGGATGTATGTGGGCAGCAAGGATTACATCCTGTCCTTGGATCTCCATGACATCAACAGAGAGCCCCTCATCGTAAGAGCCAGGCAGGAGGGGGCGGAGTGGGAGACAGCAACAGGACTTCCCTCAGAGCTACCTCCCTGGGACAGATGCTTGAAGCTCTGGCCTTGTACCTCCCAAATACCTGGAAAACACACACACACCCCTCCACACCTCTGCCCTTAAGGACTTGTGGCCTGGCGGAATTACAAGTACCATGTCCAAGATAAACAAATAGCTGGCTGAAGACAGTGTGTAGCTGGGATATTGACACCAACACAGTGCCATCAACCTGAGTGTGTGTGTTGGGTATGGGTGGGGGGAAGGGGAGAGAGGGAGGAATTTCTTTATGCCTGATCCGATACCCATCCCCAGCCTCCTGCTTCATGACAGGGTGCTTGACTGGGGGGTCTCCGAATTGGGGGTGGGAGTAATGAGAGTATTAGGATCCTGCTCTGATCTTTGCTCTCCCCCTTCCCTGGCAGATCCATTGGGCAGCTTCCCCTCAGAGGATCGAGGAATGTATCCTCTCAGGGAGGAACAGTAATGTGAGTGTGGGGAGGGTTGGTGACCCAAGGAGGGAGGAGATGTGGGTCCCGGACCATCCCTGAAGCTGTGAAGCCCAGAGCCCTTGGCCCCTGAATCTCACAGACCGCAGACTCGCAGTCTACTGACTTCAATGCCTAGCACCCCAGTCTCACAGCCCCTAAACCCTGAATAGTGCCCCATCTTCCTAACCCCCAAATTAGCCAGTCATTGAATATCCCATGACTGAATGCTAGTTTTGAAACCAGGGAGCCCCTGAGAACTGTCCCCACCCAGTCAACAATCACCTGTCAATGCCTCTGAGGCTGTGGCACCAGAGCTGACACACTCCCTTGGAAAGCACCCCTCTGACCAAGGGGCAGGAGGCTGCCATAACTCTCTCCAGGAGTCCCTTCTGTACCTCCTCTTAGCCCCAGTTTATCCAACAGCCCCAAAGTCAGCAGATCTAGCTGTCAACACTGGCCTCACTACTCTGTTACCGTGGGCAATCCATTTCCTCTCTCTGGGACTCAGTTTCCCCTTCTATAAAATGACAGTGTTGAACTAGATCTCTGAGATCTCTTCCAGCCCTCGCATTTTGGAGTCTGGGAGCGCCAAGGGGGTGAGAGGAAAGCAGGGAGGAGCTGGGGAAGAGGGCGGGGAGGGGACTTTACAGAATCCTCTTCTTGCCTCCATCAGGGGGAATGTGGGAACTTCATTCGACTCATCCAGCCCTGGAATCGGACACATCTGTATGTGTGTGGGACAGGTGCCTACAATCCTGTGTGTACCTATGTCAATCGAGGGCGCAAGGCACAGGTATAGCCCAGGGTCTGAACCCCCAGCCTCTGACCCCTGACTCTTGGCACTTGACCCTTTGAGTCCTGACCTCAAAAGTCTAGACCCCTTGAACATCTTTTCCTTGACTCCTCCTTTCTCCCCTCCCACTTCCCCAAGTGTGGCCCTGGGACTGCCCAGAATTCCCCAGACCCCTTGAATCCTAGCCCAGCTCTGCCCCTTCTGATCCATGTTAGGTTTCTCTGGGTGCTCCTGGGCTGGATGAGGGCTGGGTAGCATTCCCATGTCCCTACCACCTCTTCCTCTGTGACTGCCAGGGAGGTTTGTGGGGCCCCCGATTCTAGGGACTGTTCCAAGCTGATTCAGTGCCACCCTAGGGGCCAGGTGATCCTGCTTCAGACCTTGGAGGAGAGGGAGGTATCTCAATAAGCCCTGAGACAGATGGATCAACAGTAGGAAAGATGTCAGAGGATGTGGGGAGTGGAGTGGTGGGTTGGGAAGCTGGAATTGTGGGTTTTTTCCTTTGCTGTTACCTCCAATTGGCTGGAGGGAGGGGATATTGGATCTACTGTGCCTCAGTTTCCCTGTGTGAGCTACTTCACTCCTCACCAACTGTTGTGAGTTGGAGGTAGATAAAGAAATTTACCTAAAACAACTACTCTCTTTCAATGCAGATGAGCTCATCAATATTCATGTCAGTTTGTGAGGGGGGTCTTTGGGAGAGGGAACCCTGGGATGCCTCATCTCCCTTCTCCCAACACCTGCCGTTTTTGTCTCTCCTCACCCTCTGCTTCTGCTTTCTTCCATCTCCATCTGGGCTCGGGTGGGGCCTGTGGCTCCTGTGTGTCATGGGACATGTGTGTGCTCTCCATGGGGACTCTCCCAGGGAACATGTGTGAACAGGCATGTTCTTGGTTGGGCCACATGTGTTCTCCCAGGGGAAACCCATGTAGCTAGGCGTCTTCCTAGTGGGACTTGTGTGATGACGGTTGATTGCTGCTGGGCCAGTGAGTGTGGACAAGACTTGGGACTGAGGGGAGTTTGTAAGACACCCACAGTGTGGAGTGGAGTTTGTATATGCTGAGCTGGAGTGTTCCTCTGACTGAGTAGGGTCCTGAGCTGCTGTGTGTGTGAGAGAGAGAGAGAGAGAGCGAGAGACAGAAAGAGTGTGTATATGTGTATGTGTGTGTGAGAGAGAGAGAGAGAGACAGAGTATATGTGTATGTGTACTGAAGGGCAAGAGTGTGTCTGTAGGAGAGTATGCATGATCACATGTTCGTGCTCCAATGGGGCGACTGGTCCACCTACAGTGGCCTCCCCTTCCCAGTGGGCAAGCCCCAGGGCTAACCTGACTGTCCTTCTTCTCAGGCCGTGGAGCTGACACACACCCTTCAGGCCAGAGGCCGGGGCACCAGAGCCACGGATGCCGCCGCTGTCAGCCCAACTGTGGCCACCCAGCACCAGGTGGGACCCAGGCCTCAGTCTCCCCGGCCCCAGCATTCTGACTCCCTTACCCCTAGAACTGGGGCTATTCCGAACCAGACAGGACCCACCTCCAGGGTGACCCTGGACATCTCCTTCCACCCTGTTCCCCTTCTCTCCCTCAAGACCCAGAATAGAAGTGTGCCCTCTCACCCCTTAACCAGGCCATCCAACCTGGAGTTGTCCTTCCAAGCAGCCTTCCTGACCAACTGCCCCAGTATCTGTCCCCAGGACCCCCAAATGCCCCCACCTTCAGCCCCAAATCAACATGCTAGAGCTGTGAGCACTCCAGAGGCCCCACCCAGGGGAGGGGTGGAACCCTTCAGGACACCCCCACATTCTGCCAAGGCCTGGGGAGAGATGAACAAGTTCACATCCATGTCAGTCAGGAGCACCCACAGGACTCATCTCAGACATACCACACCCATATCACACTCTTCCCCAAGACTTGCGCACACACACACACATGCATGCAAACACACATACATACACACACATGCATGCAAACACACACACACATGTACACACACACACATACACCACAGCACATATTCCTCCTTCATTGGAGTCAACAGGATACCTGCCCTGGGGCTCTCTCCAGGCCAGAGTTGGCCTGGAAGTGGTGAGAGCTCTGTGTACACTGTGGATAGGTGAAAGCGTAACTGTCTGTGTGCGAGATGGATGTGAGACCCTGGGTCTGTGTGGGGCAGTGCCCATGAGCTGGTCCTGGCTGTGTGCACATGTATGTGTGTGCGGGGCGGGGGGGCTCATAGAGGGGAAGGTTGTGTGCTGAGGGGCTGGGGCCCGGCATGGTGTGTGGAAGGGGTTTTATGTGCGTGCAAGTGGGTGTGGAACGTCTGGGAGGGTTACCTGTGTGTTTTCCCATCACCATCCATGGCGCCTGCTCTCCGCTCCTCTGTTGCCGCAACCTCCTTCACCCTCCCCTTCCTTCCCTGCCCCCACAATGTGCACCCCACTCCCACCCCTGCTGGGGCCCAGGCTGGGTCTGTGGCATTTCATTCCTGATCTGCCTTGTCTAACTGGGGCTTGATCCCAGCACTGCTCACAAACCCCTCTCCCCGACCTGGGGCAATCTCAGGGTTCTGGGATCCATAGTGACTTGGGCTAGGCCACACCTGAGTACCCAGACCTTTGGGTTTCTTCTCCCTGGGCCTGTGCTCAGCTGATCTGTTATTAACATAAGTCAGTGCAGACGGGATCTTCGTAGAGGGCCTGGAGCTTGGTTCTGGGAGTTGGGGGAGGACAAGGGATAAGGGTACCTGCTCCCATCCCTCCTACCATGCAAGAATTGGCTGGGTTGGCAGTTTCTAAGAGACAGCCTAGCTAGGCTCCTCCTTCCCCCTTGTCTTGGAGACAGACATGAACCAACTAGTAGGGTTACCCCTACCTTGCACAGCAGTGTCTGGGACTGGAAGACATTGAGTAGGCTGGGCTACCTCTTTGGGGGCCCTGAGCTCGGAGGTTACAGGGAAGATGTCAGGTTAGCCAGCTTTCAGTTGTCCGTCTTCTGATGGGAGCATCGTACCAAGCAGAACTGGAAAATTCACAGGCCAGTTTTCTCTCTGGCTTGGGAATTCCCAGGAGAATTGTGGTTACAGACCTGCCCTCCCCACTGTCTGGCTCCAGACCGATGTTATTCTGTCTGCCTTTTCTGGGTGCCTGAGGGGTCATGGAAAAGGGAGGCCGAGGAAAAGGCCTGGGAATGGAGAATGGGGAGATAGCTTTATCCCTCCCCACTGGCACGGGCCCCCAGCCACCTGCCGTTGTCTTGCGGTGGGACTGCTGGAGTTTTCCTGAACCTCCCCGCTCCAGCAGTGCCTCCCAAAAGACAGCACTCAGCCCCCTTCTCTGGAACTGGAACCCAGGGATTCCTTCCCCAAAGTCACGTGTGTCCTTAGCACAGCTCTTGTCTTGACAACTAGCCCTTCATTGTTGGGGTTCAGTAGGGAGTGGGTAGGTGGGGTAAAATCCATTCTGGGCCATCAAGGACTGGCTGGTGACTAGTCAGAGGGCCTCTCCCAGCCAGAGCTATGGTGCACTCAATAGAGCTGTGGACTTATAGCTTCAAGGCCTGGATTCAAGCTCAGATCACCTTAGGCAAGGCATTTTTCTCTGGATCTCAGTTTTCCTCATGTGTAAAATGGGGGTAGCAGTACTTGTAAGACCTACCTATCAAGATTATTGTGAAGGGAAAACTTTGTCGGACTTGAATTGTTAGAAATATGTAAATTATCCTTCTTACTTATGGTTCCAATTCTCAAGACAACTGGTAGGGGCTGGGAGTTGGGGAAGGTGTATGTGGAATTTCCTCCTATTCCCTTGACCTCTCTGAATCCCCATCTCTCCCTGGCAGGATTATATATTCTACTTGGAACCAGAGAAATTGGAGTCAGGAAAGGGCAAGTGTCCCTACGATCCCAAGGTGGACAGCGTCTCTGCCCTGATCAGTGAGTGTCCTCCTCCTGGACTGGAATAACTTCCCTGATCCTTCATAGCTTCTTTTGGTTTCCACCAGGATCAGAAGGCTGGGGAGGGTCTCAAAGGGACTCTGAACTGGGTTCTAAAGGAGGAGAGCAGGATCAAAAAAAGGCAGAGGGTGTGGGAGAGAGAAGGTGCACCTGGCTGATGGTCCATATGCAAAGGATCCATGGTGGGAAGGAACTCAGAATAATATTCTGATTTGGGAATGGGAGAGACCGTGTGGTATAGTGGGCAGCATCAGAGGAGCTTACTGTGTTGAGAGGTGTCGTCTCTGGTTCAGTGGCAAGAGTTCTGGATTTGGGAGTCAGAGGACCTGAGTTCAAATACTGACTGTCACTGAGTTGTTACCTGTGTGACCTTGGACAAGTGACTTAACCTCACTGTAGGTTTACAGTTTTGAGTTTTTTTCATTGATAAGGTTGGACTAGATGAGCCCTAAGGTCCCTGCTTTGACCCTATGACCCCCAGGGCTCTTCAGCCTCTAAATCTATGTTCCTGTGACCAGGGTTCAAACCCTGACTGCTCCATACCAACTGTCTGATTTTGAGCAAGTCAGTTCCCCTGTGAAACAGAATTTCTGTATCTGTGAAATAAGGGGGTTGGATAACATGACCCCGATGGCCCCTCCTAGCTCTAAATGCTCCAATTTCCTATGATTTGGGACATTTGGTGAAGGGATTGGTATCACTGGGTGTGAGAAGAGGGATATCTTCCCTTGACTTCCTTCAAGTCTCAGCTAAAATCTGAGAACCTAGAACCCAGAATGCCTTTCCGGATCCTACTTTGTTCACTCTGTCCAATTCATCCTGTTCTTATTTTCTTAATACAGTGTTGTTTGCAAGTTGGCCTCTTCCATTAGAGTGTGAGTTCCTAGAAAACAGACTGTCTTTTGCCCTTCTTTGAATCTCTAGCACTTAGCAAAGTGCCTGGCACATAGTAGGGGCTTAATACATCCTTACTGACTGAGTGACTGCTAAATGACCTCCCTCATAGTGTCCGTCTGTCTGAGCACCCCCTTCCAGACCAGCCTGCCCATAACCACCTCCCCCCTTGGGTTGGCATCAGCTCCCAGGCTATGTCCTGCCAGGCTTTATTCATTTGGGAACAGCTGTTAGGCCCAGTGCCCATAGGAGAAGCCTGAGAACAGCCAGCAGGGTAAGGGTGGCCGCCCCCTCCCTGTTCTATCCCCCTGGGCAGCCTGGGAGGTGTCCACTGCCAGGCTGTACCAGGAACTAATAGGCTGATTCGTTCATTTAACAAGTATTTATTAAATGTCTACTGTGAGCCAAGCTACGCAGACAGAATACAAAGGCAAAAATGAAGGGGTCCCTGCCCTCAAGGGGCTTACCTTCTCCTGGGAAGGGGCACACAGCATGCATGTACCCAGATTATGTAAACAGGATAAAGGAGGAGACCTCGGCCCTACCCTGAGCCGCTTTCTGCTTCCTTGGACCTCAAATAGGGGATTTCTAAAATTCATTCACCCTGAAATCCCATGATTCTGTGACTTTTCTGGGAGACTCAATGAACTCCCAGGAAATGCACCTTCCACTGAGACAGACTCCAGCCCACAAGGGCATGGGGAGGTAGCGTGTGTTGCAGCACTTTGGGCAGGCAAGTCAAGGACAGGACAAACCTGGGAGAGGAAAGCTCTGGAGGCCGTGTGCCAGGACGTGAGAGCTCCCCTGACAGGCTCTCCCAGACACCGGGGAAGTGAGTAACCCACAGAGCCCCCTTTCTCTGCAGATGAAGAATTATATGCTGGTGTATACATAGATTTCATGGGCACAGATGCAGCCATCTTCCGGACCCTGGGCAAACAGACAGCCATGAGGACGGACCAGTATAACTCTCGCTGGCTCAATGGTGAGATGGCCCCAGGGGCTGCATGGAGCCAGGGCACCCAGAGATCCTTCTTTACCAAAGGGAGAAGGGCCAGAGTATGTGTGCAGGGGGAGTGAAGGGGTGGATTTTGCATAGATATCTCAGACTGACCGCTCCCTCTCCTGCTCCCAGATCCTTCATTTGTCCATGCCCAGCTCATCCCGGACAGCGCCGAGCGGAATGATGACAAACTCTATTTCTTCTTCCGAGAAAAGTCTACAGAGGCCCCCCAGAGCCCGGCCGTCTATGCCCGAATCGGCCGCATCTGCCTGGTATGGCATTGGCACAAGGGTGGTGGGGAGACTCCTCATGTGTGTGGGCTCTTTGAGAGGCCAGACAGCTCCCCATCTCTCACGTTGGGCTCTGTAGGGGGCTCACTCTGGGAGGCTTGGAGGTCACTGCCATGGCATAGATCTAGGACAGATTCAGGGGTGACTTGGCTTGGGGGATTCTTACAGCAAGGGGACAATTTGTTCCCACAGAATGATGATGGGGGTCACTGTTGCCTGGTAAACAAATGGAGCACTTTCCTGAAGGCACGGCTCATCTGCTCCGTTCCTGGCCCAGATGGCATCGAGACCCACTTTGATGAGCTACGTGAGTGCCCATGCAGGGGGAGAGAGGAGCCCAGTCAGAGGCTGGGGTGACCCACACTCAGGCAGGAGGGATATCTGGTGGCCCAGCCATAGCCCTAGGATCATCCCCCTCACCCCATGTCCTTCTTTGCACAGAGGACGTGTTTGTACAACAGACGCAGGATGTGAAGAACCCTGTCATCTATGCTGTGTTCACATCCTCAGGGTGAGGCCTGCATTGGGCTGGGGCTTGGGTTCTCTCTCTGGGACTAAGGTGACTCAGGAGAAGGGCAGGAGGCTCGACCCAAGCCCCACACCCACCTCCGACTCTTCCCTCCTCCAGCTCCGTGTTCAGGGGCTCTGCAGTCTGTGTGTACTCCATGGCCGATATCCGCATGGTCTTCAATGGTCCCTTTGCCCATAAGGAGGGACCCAACTATCAATGGATGCCTTTTACGGGCAAGATGCCCTATCCTCGACCTGGCACTGTGAGTTGTGTGTGCCATATGTGTGTTTGGAATGATCCTGATGATAACTGCCATGGCCCCTCCGGACCCCCCACCCTCTCATCTCCCTAGCTGTGAGCCCAGCACCTCCCTACCCTCGCTCTAACTCCTCCTGTCTGGGAGGGAGCTAGGAGAAGGTGCTTGGCTGAAAGCAAGTCTCTTTCCAAGACAGGGTTCGTGTGGGTTCATGGGGTGGAAATAGGGAGTGCCTTGGGAACTGACAGGATAGAAGGACTGGGATGTGTGCATTAGGTGGAGCTAGGGGTTCTGAATCCTGACCTTGAGAGTCTCCAATCTGATCCTGTCCCAGCCCTCTTCTGAGGCTTCCTATCCTGGCTTATTCTAAATCCCAGATCCCCCTGGCTTGGAAATCTGACCCCAGCCCGCCCCAAATCCTCCTCATGTCCCAAGACCCTCATAGTAGATAGGGCAACTGTGATGCCCAAGTTCAGGGTCGTCCCTCTTCAGGATTGGGTAAAACAGGTGGTTCCAAGTGGGAATCTCATTCCTGGTACCCTTGGGGAAACCCGGCTAGTTTACAGGGCTGGGGTAGACCCAGGGTGTTTAAGCCTCCTAACTGGTCCTGTGTTTGGTGACTCCAGTGTCCAGGGGGAACTTTCACACCGTCCATGAAGTCAACCAAGGATTACCCAGACGAAGTCATTAACTTCATGCGTACCCACCCCCTGATGTTCAACGCAGTGTACCCCCTGCAGCGCCGGCCTCTAGTGGTCAGGACCAACGCCCGCTACCGCTTTACCACCATTGCTGTGGATCAGGTGGATGCGGCCGACGGGCGCTATGAGGTGCTTTTCCTGGGCACAGGTACCCACTGCCACACCCACCAGCACCCTCACATCACACTGGGCTGCCTTGGGGAAGGGATGGGGTGGGATGGGGCTGGGAGTCTCTCTTCTTGGGGCTCCTTGGGAACACAGTCACCACCATTCTTCTTCCTTCTCAATTTATGAAGGAGAAAATAGAGAAGGGAGGGGGCTTGCCTAGAGCTTAGAGCCTGTAGTGAGGGAGGGGTAGCTCCCAGGGCCCCTCCCTCTCAGGGCCATCCTCAAGCCCAGGACAATCTCAACTCCCCTTTATCCTCCCATGAGTGTTTGAGGTAGAAGGAGAAAGTCCTCCCAGGCCCCCCTCCCAGCCCCCCAGCATTTCATAAACTAGGGCTCAGGAGCTGCCCTGCCCCCTGGCAGTTGGGAAAGGGAGTGGGCACCCCCAATTCCTGGCAGACTCCCCTGAGGAGCAGCTGTTGTGTCTGCTTGGCAGAGGGGCCCAGCGCCAAATTGTAGTAGGCGGGGCCTGTCATGTGCAAACACACACAAACCCACGCATGCACCTGTGTACAAATATATGTTCACACACACCCATATCTGAGACATAAATAATAACACCTCCTGGCATTTATATGGCTTTTAAAGTTTGTAGAACTCTTTAATAATTATCTGTAAGGTCCATCCTGCAGGTATTATCCTCCCCATTATACAGATGAGGGAACTGAGGCTCAGAGATGATAAGGTCATAAATTCAGAGCCAGAGGAAACCCTCCATCTGGCCCCGATCAAAGCCACACGTCTGGTGCCAAGGGCAGAGGCTGAGCCCATGGCTTTTAACCTCAGATCCCAGGGCTGGGTTCTCAAGCCCATGCTCAGTCTTGCACACATGTGGTCATGCTCATGCTCAGGAACAGAGGAAGAGAAGGAAATACTTATTAAATGCCTACTATGTGCCAGGCACCACGCTAAGCCCTTGACAGATAGTGTCTCAATTGGTCCTTCTAACCACCTGGGCACTAAGTGTTGTTATCCTCACTTTCCAGCTGAGGAAACTGAGGCAGACAGCAATTCAATGACTTACCCAGGGTCACCTACCCTCCGCCATATGCACATACACATATGTGCCTAAGCTTCTCTGCAGACACATGTACACAGACATGCATGGTGCGGGGTGAGGGGCTAAGGAAAACCTAGCTCTCAATGTAGGTTCCTGGATGGCCCCAAGGAGCAGGGCTGCTAGTGTGAATTCTTTCTGAAGGATCTGGATTCTGTTGTCTTTGGGGCCTTGTCCCTTAGGCTGGAGGCCCAGCATGGATTCTCTGCTGCTTAATTCCCCTCCTTTAGCGTCCCAGGGACAACAGGGTGGTCAGCTCCCTCGACCTTTCTCTTTCCCGAGCCCCGAGCTCTCACTTCCCAGGCTAGGGGCACCGAACTGGAATGGGGAACAGAGGCCGGTGACCCCTCCCTCCTTTGGCCTCTTCCTTGCTCCTCCTTCGTCCCCCCACCTGCTAAAGGGCCCCTCTGCCCCATTCTAGATCGAGGTACCGTGCAGAAAGTCATCGTTCTGCCCAAGGATGACATGGAGACAGAGGAGCTGATGCTGGAGGAGGTCGAGGTTTTCAAGGTAGGGATCTCCCTGCCCTCGGACCTCCCCCTAACCCAGCAACCACCTGAGCCCAACCTGATCCCAGCCTATTCCAAGCCCCAGGCCTCCCAAACTAGCCCTTCCCAAGCCCTGACCCCTAAATCTAACCCTAACCGAAGAATCCCAGAATGGGCCCCCTGAGTCTGCTCATCTATAGTTCTCCCTAACATCTCTGACTTCTCGTCCAGGTGGATGGGAAGGGCAGAGGTTAGGGGCAGGATTTCTCGGGGGACTAGGGCTAATTTCCAGAGTCCCCACCCCTCTTAACCACCTACCTTGACCTCTCTGTCCAGGTTCCAGCTCCCATTAAGACAATGACCATTTCCTCCAAGCGGGTGAGTCCCTGAGACATCAATGCTCACTTCACTGGGTCTGCTTCCCGTTCCCTCTCCAGCAGTAGGCAGGACAGAGTAGGAGACAACTCTGGAGCCAGGAGTCTGTCCCCCTGAGCTCTTCCTCTGTAACAGACAAAGATCTCAAAAGTTTTCCCGAAGAGGGTCACCTTCCTCTCTTCCCATCTTTATCCCCTCCCTCATTTCAAAGTGTTATCCCTTTGGAATTTCCAAGCCTCTTTTCTCCAGTGCTTTTTAGAGCCAACACCCTAGAGTATAAGAGGAAGGGAGTTTGGGGTGGGGGTAATAGAGGCCGAGCCAGGATGTAAGTGTACTATGCATGGGACTCTTGGCAAGTCATGAGCTTCTAGGATTTGGATCTGGAAAAGGATGATGATAGGATCATGGACTTAGAGCCAGGGATCTAAGGAGGACATTGTATCTAACACATTCATGAACAGATGGGGAAACCAAGGCACGGAGAGGTTAGATAACTTGTGCTGGGTCACACAGCTAGTAGGAACCTGATACCAGACTTGTACTTGAGTCTGGAACCTTAGAATGGCAACCCCATTTTACAGATGAAACTGAGAGTGGAGGGCTGTGGGACTTGCCCAAGGTCACATAGACGCTCAGTGTCAGAGTGGAGAACTGAACCTAAGCCTTCTGTCTCCACTTCCAGCCTTGGCTTCACTTTCCCTGTCTGTGCAAAGCCTGGTTCTCTATGGTCCCTTCTAGCTTTAAATCCCATGATTCTTCTCCGGATATACAGAGGGGACCACTAAAGGAAAACAGCATGGGAAGGGTTTTTCCACAGCCCTCGCCTAATAATAACATTTAGGAGGAGGAAGAGCTAGCATTCATGTAGCTCTTTACAAATACTTCATTCTCACAGCGACCCTGGGAGGTAGGGGATAGTGCTACTTATTACTGTTCCCGTTTTGCAGTCAAGGAAATTGAGGCAGACAGAGGTTTAAGTGACTTGCTCAGTCACCCAGCTAGGAAGTATCTAAGACCAACCTTGAACTCCAGGGCCAGGGGTCTCTCCATGATGTCCCCTGGCTGCCCCCAAGGAGAGGCGATCCCTGACCTGCTGAGGGGTGTGGGTAGGGTCAGGACTCTGACCAAGCCCTTGGTACTTCCCAGCAACAACTGTATGTGGCCTCCGCGGTGGGTGTGACCCACCTGGGCCTGCATCGCTGCCACACCTACGGGGCTGCCTGTGCCGACTGCTGTCTTGCCAGGGACCCCTACTGCGCCTGGGATGGCAAATTCTGCTCCCGTTACTCAGCTTCCTCCAAAAGGTAAGAGGCGGAGGGGAGGGGACAGGGGAGAAACGAGCGTGGTCTGAGCAGGAGCCCCCACAACCTTACAGGGAGAGGACCTTTGCCCTTAGAGAGGCCCTCATCTGTTCTGTGAAAGAGACGCTGAGAGGGACAAAAGACACCATGGCCCCTGCCCTGGGAGGGTCCTGGGTCAGAGGGGAGCTATGGAGGATCGGGGCAAGGGAAGGGACTTGTCTCTCCTTTCTTCTCCTTTAGAAGAAGCCGCCGCCAAGACATCCGCCATGGAAACCCCATTCGTCAGTGCAGGGGTTTCAATTCCAATGGTGAGTATGTCCTCACATCCTTCTCCAGGGGTCCTCCACAAATCTGTTCCTTAGCTGGATGCCTCTCATTCTGCAGAAACCCCATCTACCAGACTTTGAAAATTACTGGCATGCCTCATTATAAAGAAATCTCAAAAGGCTGTCTCAGACATGTATTAAGTGCCTACTGTGTGCAGAGCACTACACTGAGTGGGTCCTAGGGAGAGAGACACAGTTTAACTAAGACTCAGTGTATCCCTGCCGTCTTGATCCTCATGGTCCAGTAGGGAAGTGTAGGCTATTAGCGTCTATCTGCTATATACATGTGTATATAGGTATGTTGTATACACATTCACACACGTAAATATACACATACATATATACATACATATGCATATGTACACATGCATACACATATGTATATACACATGCATGCACATATATGCATATTTATATACACATTTTTGCATATACAAAAAATGTACTTTAACTCAGCCAACTTTTACATACCATTGAGTTCAGTGACTTCAAATCTTTAGGAAGTCATGGCAGTTTGGTTCATACTTCTTTCTCTATAATTCTTATAAGATTTACTGATTTTGAAAAAATAAAACTACTTTGGAGAGAGCCAGCCTCAAAGTCAGAAGACCTGGTTTCGGCTTTAAACGAACCTCAGCGTCTTCATCTGTAAGACAAGATGCTTGGCCAGAATTATTTATAAGGCTTTTCCCTGCTCTAAATTCTTTTGAATACACCACATCAGTGCACAACATTACAGGGTCAATGGGAGAAGGGGTGGAGGAGAGTAGGAATCAAGGCAGGCTTCCTGGAGGAAATGGTGTTTGAATGAGCTTTTAAAGGATGGTTAGGAATTCAGTGGGTGAGGAGGTGGACAAGAGGCCATTCCAGGAATAGGAAGCAGTTTGAGTAAAGGCACTGAGACAGAAGAACATGTTTTTGGGTGAGAGGGAACAGTCTAGCATGACTGGAGCACACTGAAGAAGAGGGATTCATGAGACGAGACTGGCAAGGAAGGTAGAATGGTATGCTGGAGGAAAAAAAGAAATGCCTGAGGCTTTTGATCCAAGGAAGATGTATCCTATGAGAGGTATATGGGAAGGATGCACAGGGTGGGATCTTCAATGAATCAACTTTCTGCAATTATCTGGGGCCCTCTTTCCTTAGTCAATAAGAACACAGTGGAGTCAGTGCAGTATGGAGTTGAGGGCAGTGCTGCCTTCCTGGAATGTCAACCCCGATCCCCCCAAGCCACCATCAAATGGCTTTTCCAAAGAGATGCCAGTGACCGGAGAAAGGAGGTAAGTGAGGTACCCTCCCCAGAAGTAGAGACCATAGGGTGTTAAGGACAGAGCACCAGTCATAGAATCAGAAGACTGTAGTTTGAATCCCAGCAAGGCTACTTTCTTCCCTAGTACAATGAAGAGTTTAAACTAGACGTTCTGTCTGACTCTGATAACCTGTGATTGATCCAAAGATCTGGGTTTCTATCTGGCATTGACTAGCCGTGTGTCCCTGGACCCACTTATTTAACTTTTCTGAACCTGTAAAATGGGGTTAATTCTGAGCTGTTTTTATTTCTCCCTCCTCAAAGCCTTTAGGCCAATGTCCCTTGGCCTTTTAGGGAAGTCCAATCCTGAACTAGGATGGGCTAATAGGCTTGGGGGCGGAGGTGAAAGTCCTCAGAAAAGGGGAAATGGAAGGGAAGGAGGTCATGGAGGGGACCCTGCAAAAGGGACCCTGGGGGAGCAGGTTGTAAGTGATGGTCTGGCTCTCCATTTCTCCAGCTTCGATCAGAGGACCGCATGCTGCGGACCGAGCCTGGCCTGCTGCTACGGGCCCTTCAGCTGAGCGATGCAGGCCTCTACACTTGTACAGCCACTGAGAACAACTTCAAGCATGTAGTGACTCGTGTCCAGCTGCACGTCCTCAGCCGAGAAGCTGTCCATGCTGTGCTCTTCCCACCAGGAGCTGCCGTTGCTGCCCTGCAGCCTCCTGGGGCTGACCCTGCAACAGCCAGCCTCAGGCCCCCTACACCCCCCTACCAGGAACTGGCCCAGCTCCTGGCCCAGCCCGAAATGGGACTTATCAACCAGTACTGTCAGGGATACTGGCGCCATGCGCCCCCAAACCACAAAGAGGCCCCTGGGGGGCTCAAGACCCCTGAGCTTCCAGACCAGAAAAAGCCTCGAAACCGTCGGAATCACCAGCCGGACACATGAAACCACCATTGCTGCTGCCCCGCCCCCTGCAACCTTGGCGGGCCATAAACTATCTCGTCACATCTCTATTTTCCCACCATCCCCCACCCCGAGGCCATTACCCCCTCTCCCATTTTAATATAAAAAGATATATATAAATATCTATATATATTATATATATATATACAAAGAGAGACACACACACACACCACACACACACACACACCACACACACACACCACACACATACACACACACACCACACACACACACACATACACACATACACACACACCACACACACACACACACACACCACACACCACACACACACACACCACACACACACACACACACATACACACACACACCACACACACACACATACACACACACACACACACATACACACACACCACACACACACACCACACACACACACACCACACACACACACACACACACATACACACACACACACACATACACACACACGTTCCTTTTATCAGTATTTATTGGTAAGTCCTACATAGTCCCTTGGGATTGGAAGGCCAGGGCCATCCCTTTCCCAGCCCTATCTTGTGGCAGAGAGTCAGGACCTTGGACAAGATCTGGGTGCCCTGGTCTGCCCAGAAGAAGCAAGAGCCCCAGCTAGGACTCAAGATGGCGGGCTCCTCAACCAGCCAACATCCCCTGGACTTGTCAGCTGTGAGAAGACCTAAAGCCTGGGAAGTATTTGTCTCTAAGCAGTTGCAGTATGACCATGGCTGGTACCAGAGCAGCCTCTGGTCCATAGCTGCCCACCTCACATCAAGGGGAAAGGGTGATAGGTAGGCCTGGGCTGGGACTGGGGCAACCAAAATTCTGAAGATAGAGAGTCAGTCCCCTCCCCCTTTCCCTACTCAGGTTGGGACCCAGATCTCTAGGAGTACACCCAGAGTGAGCATGTGCAGGGCAGGGCAGAGCAGGTGTGTGTAGGCAGGAAGGGGCTAAACCACTTTGGGGGCTGGTGGAGGAGAGCACAAAGACAGGGAGGGATGGATGGGGTCAGGTTATGGGGTTGGTCGCTGATCATTGGCCAATATGGCGTGGGCGTTTTGGGCTGGGGCTGGAATGGGGAGTCCAGGGTCTGGGCCTAAGCACGGAGGATGTATCCATGGCCTGCAAGGAAACCAGACAAGCATCTCTAGGCAGGAGAGGAGAGCAGGGGGACCAGGAGGAGATAGAAGAGGAAGCCATAGGGACTGGACTATGTGCAAACTGAAGGGGTGAGGGAACAGAGGAGAGCAGTGGTGGGAATGAAGGGAGAGAGTCTATGCTAGCCCTCCCCCCTCCAGCTGAGCTGCAGGACACAGGTCCTGGGCAATGCTGGGAAGAGCCCCTCCTTGTACCTGTAAGCCAGCAGTCTGGGACCCCAAAGAGCCCTCACTTGGGTCTTGCTAAGGGGTTGGTGGGAAGAGGGGGCATTTTAGGGTATTTATTCTCTATTTATTGGGGGAAGGAACAAGGAAGGGCAGTCCATGGCAGACCCTCTCCCAGTTGGCCAACCTTCCTATGACCTTTCTGGACTCCTTCCTTCGAGGGGACCTTGGAGAATCCAGTTACTGGTTGGGCCAGCATTTGTCAACCACAGACTTTCCCCATCTCCCTGCCCTACAAGAAAACTCTCCCAGGAAGCCCAGCCCCAAAGAGGGTGGCAATGGGGGTAGCCTAAGGCATACTGGGATGGAAGATCAGAACCCCTTCTCCCCTCCCATGGGGGCCACCCTGGGGCTGTAAATAGTTGTACAGGGAGACTGCAGGGGAGGGGGGAGATGGGAGACAAGGGGCCTGAGCCACGGGTCCAGGGAAGTTCCTGTGGATGGGATCGCGCTAATAAACACTGGTTCTGATTATAGACTCTGGAGTATTCCTTGGTGGGAATGGGGAAATGGCTGTACCCTGTCTATCATCATATGTGCATGAATACTTCCCTGTGGGTGAGCTCACCACCCTGCGATGCAGCCTGGCCCTGGGCAAGCCCCTCATCCTGTGAGCTTTCATTTCCTCCTCTGTAAAATGTTCATTCATTGACCCAGGGCTAGAAGGAACCTCAGCCCCTTTCATTTAACTTGTGGTGCTGTTGCTTGGTCATTTTTCAGTCCCACTCAACTCTTCGTGATTCCTTTGGGGATTTTTTTGGCAGATACTGGAGTAGTTGGCCATTTCCTTCTCCAGCTCATTTTACAGTTGAGGAAACTGAGGTAAAAGACTAAGTGACTTGCCCAGGGTCACACAGCCAGTAAGTGAGATGGGTCTTCCTGACTCCAGGACCAGCAGTCTATTATGCACTATGGTGACACCTAGCTGCCCCCAATTTTGCCTATACCTTGGTACAATCTATGTGATCTTGGGCAGATCATTTATAACCTCTCTGGACCTCAGTTTCCTCATCTGTAAGATGAGGGGATGGTCTGCAGGTTCACTTCATGTTTTGGTGTTTCTTTGCAGCTCAGTGCCCCAAATATGTCTGAAGATTAATAAATGCTTCTAGATTTCACATGACAGAGGTTCCTTCTAGGTCAATCCTCGGACTCTCTGCCATCTCTCCCTCTGCAACCTCTTTGATAAGTGGTCAGCCAGTGTCCACTTAAAGACCTTCACTGGTGTGGAACTCGAGGGAGCCCATCCCACTTGGATGAAATGAATTGTTAGGACTTTTTTCCTTATATGGAGCTGGATTAAACTGGCTAAGGAAAGACTTGTCCAATCATGATTCCAAGTCCCAAAGTGGCTTTTTCATTCTCTCTCTTCCACCCAGCCCCTGGGATTCCCTGGTAGCATTTCTTCAGTGATCAGGCATCGCCCCTAGGGAGAGTTGGACACTGAAAGAGTCCTGTCCCATGAGCACAGAGATGTCCAGAGAAAGGAGCCCTGGGGCTGGCCTCTTATTTAAGAAACCCCCCACCATCTCCCTCAGGAGTCTAAACCTCACAGGAAGGTAGGATTCGAAGTGGGAGAGATCAACCCCCTTTTATAGATGAGGACACTGGGACCCAGGAGACTGACCTGCCATTGAGTGAAGGGAGAACATTTAACCTGAAGAAAATAGGATTTAAAGGGGTCAGGGTAGCAGTCTTCAAGCATGTGAAGGGCTGTCTTATGGAAAAGGATGAGGTTTATTCTGCTTGGCCCCGGACAGCAGAACCAGGAGCTGGGCTCAAATTACAAGCATAGATTTCAGCTTAAAGGGGAGAAAACCCCCAACACATTTCCTATGGATAGAGCTGTCCCATGGTGCCATGGGCTCTGCCTTAGAGGTCTTCGGAGACAAACCTAGATGACCATTTGTCCCAAAGAAAGGAAGCTCCCTGACGACAACGGCTGTTTGAGTTTTTTTCCTCTGTACCTTCAGTACCAGACATAGGTTGTGTTGTGAGTTTGTCCTTCGTGTTTGAAGAGGACCATGACACCAGGGAATGATAACATGACTTGCAGTTGACTTGGATTTGAGCGAGGCAGGGCTGTGTGAGGTCACCAACTTCACTTTCTCCTCCAGAGCCCAGCAGCCAGATATCAATCAGGATGACTGGAGATGGCCCAGGATGCAACGGGAGACCCTGGTCCTTTTAGGCTAAGGTCTTTTCAGGTTCTCACTTTGAGTGAAGTCACCAGACATGGAACACTCAGCAAATGATCAAATCAAACTGAAGGTTGCAGAGAGGATCTTTGTTCAGGCACCATTTGGTCTCTGAGGGTGGAAGGTAGTGCTTGGATGGTGTCCAAAGCCAGACAACTGGTAAAGGCCAATGTGGGTCTTTGAACCCGGGCTCTCTGACCCTCAGTTCAGTGCTATTTCCACTGCATCATGAAACGGCTTCCTTCACATTGCTCTTTCTACACCCAATGTTTCCCAGTATCCTTCCATGGTCCTTCTGGGGCCAAGTTCTAGAAAAAAAAATCTCCTTATCTTTTGCTCCCTGCACCTCATTGGTTTAGACTGGGCTGGTAAACCTTTACACACAAACCCCCACCCTGAGATGTCAGAAGCACCAGGGGACAATCACTAGGGATAGGAACTGGACCTGTGGTTTTGTTGAGGTAGGGAGCCCCTACAATGCTCCAGGTCACAGCCCAGGAGGGCAGAAGGAGAATTTGAACTCGCATCTCCCTGGCTCTGAGGCTAGGGCTCAGGTTCATAAAATGTTTCTCTTAGAAATAATCCTGTGAGTTCTAGTGAGGGTGGGCCTTCTCATTCAAACTTATCCGATGAGAAAACTGAGTCTTAGAGGAGAAGTAAAATACACAGTGTCACACAGCTGGGAAGCTCCAAGGCCCAGAGTCCTGGTGTGGAGGAATCAGCCAGGGGGCTCCTTCAACAGAGCGTTCTCTCTGTCCCTCCCTCCCCCCTTCTCTCTGTCTCTCTCTCTCTGTCTCTCTGTCTCTGTCTCTGTCTCTCTCTCTCTTTGTCCCTCTCTGTCCCTCCCTCTCTGTCCCTCCCTCCCTGCCCCCTTCTCTCAGTCTCTCTCTGTCTCTCTCTCTCTCTTTGTCCCTCTCTGTCCCTCCCTCCCTTCCTCCTTCTCTCAGTCTCTCTGTGTCTCTGTGTCTCTGTGTCACACACACACACACACACACACACACACACACACACACACACACACACACACACACACACACACACACTACCCTGGTGCACTGATGCATTACGGTAGGTCATTAACTTGCCCCCCTGAAGAGAGGGCAGGCAGAGAAGCTAAATGTTACAGTGTCAGCAAAACGGGGAAGTAGGGCACCTCAGGCAGAGGGCCATCGCTGATACCTGGCACTGGAGGGATACCGACGCAAGGAGAAGCAGGTGCTGAGGATACTTCTGAGGTAATGTTTAGGATAACCAGATCATAGAAAGGAAGGCAATGGTGGTGGTGGTGGTGGTTGTGTGTGTGTGTGTGTGTGTGTGTGTGTGTGTGTGTGCCCAGACTTTAATTCAGTGAACCTTTATGAAGTCCCTACTGTGTGTAGTCACATGCTGAGCACAGAGAGTGATAACTTTCAGAGAAATTTAGAGCAATCCCCGCCCTTTTAGAGCTATGTGCAATCTAGAAAAGGGGGGGTGAGTATCATGGGATTTAGATCTGAAAAGGCCCTTAGATTGAATCTAGTCCAGTCTTGTTATTTCAGAATGAAACCTGAAGCCCAAATGTGACAAGTGATTTGCCAGCCATGGTGGCAGGGGCAAGATCGGCACCCAAATCTAGCTTTCCTTCCACTGAGCCATGCTGGATAAGATGCCAATAATGAATGGTATGTCTAGACCCTGATAATATCCAATAGCACATAATAAAGGTCAAGGGACAGTCCCTTGCATAGTGGATAGAGAGCTGTCTTGGGAGTCAGGGAGATCTGGGATCAGGTCTTCCCTTTGTTACCTACTGATGTTTGGCACCTCAGACCTAGGGCCCCAGGCAACTCTTTGAGACTCCAAATTGCTGAGATCTGCTTTGATGGAAGAAGTTTATCACCAGGAGCCCCCAACACTGATAAACGAAATCACAGGTCTGGTCCAAAAATAAAAAGGAGGAGGAGCATTCAAGGCATTGGAATAAAGTGCTTTGTGAGGCCTGGAGGGAAAGTAGCAAGTCATAGGAAAGTCAGGGAAGGCTTCTGGAAGGAAGGGCCTAGAACTGCCCTTGGAAGGTGGGAGGCTTTCAGCAGATCAAGGTGTTCTCACCGTAACTTTCTTTCCTAAAGAAGTTTGGAAGAAGCCTTAAAACTTCTTTTTGGTACCCAGCATGCATTTGTGAAGTCAAAGTAGAATCCTTGGATCCTAGAAGTAGGGATGGAAGGTTCCGTAGCCTGAGTCTCTGCCCAGACCAGAGATTTAGAACTTAAAGTTACCACAAGAACCACCTACTCTAACCCCCTCATTTTACAGATAAGGAAAGTCTTTTACTCAGACAGTAAACACTAAGGGTGGATTTGAATCCAGTTTCTCTGACCCTTAGAGAGCATCTAGCCCACCTTACTCATTTTACGGGTAGGAAAACTGAGGCACAGAGAGGTGATCTAATCCAGGAAAGAATCAAAGAAAATATTTGGAGGCCCTGGTATGGAGAGACAGTATTGGTCAGAGTGAGTAAAGGGGAAAGGGACTCAGAGGGACAGTGGGTCTTGGGTCTCTGTTCTCCTTCCTCTCTTGTGTTGTGTGGACCTGTGGTCCATGAGGGAGCTCACGGGCATTGGTCAGTCTATAGTCCGAGCTCAAGTGCCCTCAGAGGAATGGGCCATGGCGAAGCTCTGGTCAGTCAGCCTGACATTGCCTGCCTGAGTGGTGCCATCTGAACTTATTCCCAATTCCTGAGAGAAGGTGGGGCAGGGGCTGGAAGGGACAGTAGCATCAGGACAGAGTCAGGAAGCCCTCTCTTTCACCCTAAAAGTGCTAGCTAGTAGAAAATAATGGAAAGAACCCAAGATCGAAAGCCAAAAGACCCAGATAGGAGTCCCAATCCTTCTATATGGTACCTGTGACTTTGGATAAATAACTTTTCACTGAGACTTAGTTTCCTCATTTGCAAAATGAGAGGGTTGGGTTAGATGGTCTCATGTCTTTTCTAGCTGTAGATTTATGATCCTATGAACCCCTCAGAGTCTGAGATTCCTTAATTATAATTATAAATTATAATTATTTATGTTTTTATAATTAATTATAAAGTGCTTGGCTATTTGGAAAAGCCAATGGGACAAAGGAAGAGAAAGTCCTCTAAGAAATATGAGGGAAAATAGAGAAGAATAAGAAAGCTATGGCATCTCTCCAATGAATATCTGAAGAAGGCAAGATTTGATTTTCATAAATTTCAGTTTATGGCCAACTTTTTAAAGGTAAAAGTGCATTTAGGGTAAATTGAGGCTAGCCTGACTCAGTCTGGACTGTAGTGAGCCTCGGAGAGGGCTCTGTCTCTGAGCACTTGGTGCCCTCTAGTGACCACGTAGACTCCTCAGCAAGATGGCAAGGCCAAGTGAGCCATGAGAGGAAATTAACCCAGCCGAAGAGTTAGGACTGGAGGGCAAGCTTCTCATTTTACAGATGGGGAAACTGAGTCAGAGAGGGCAGAAGAATCTTGTTCAAGGTCACACCTCATGTTAATGTCCGTGACGGAATCAGGACTAAAAGAAAATCAGCTTGGTGTCGTGACAAGAGTACACGGATTTACGTAGTCAGAGGACTCACATTAGAATCCCAGCTTTGCCAATTATTTCCAATGTGACCTTAGATCAGTCACTTCCATTCTCTCCTTTGTAAAACTAGGGGATTGGACTCGAGTTGTGAAGCCTATGAGCCTATGGTCTCATCTTGAGCTGAAGAAGATGGGAGAAGATTCCATTTAGGAAAATGTCGGATCTTTCAATGACCTCCTGTTTACCACTACCAAAATTGTCATGTTTTATGGCCTCCAAAAGATCCTGGGATGCCTTAATCTGGAGAGAACCCAAGTGATCAATGCACCAAAGGACAATGGAAAAATCTTGCTGTGTATATACAGAGTGCTATACACACCTGGCCATACTATAATGTCAGAGAGTTGTTTATTGCTAAGAATTTTGCCAGAGAATGTCACTAGACAGATAGGTAACCGGGAAAGAGGGTGATCTGGTCATGAACCAATGGACAACTCCATTGATATTCATGCAATGTCAAAAGAACTAGACGGTCCCCATCCCATTCGTTTAGACCCCCTTTAGAGAATCAGTGGGAGGACACAGAGAAGAGTTACCCAGGATGAGAGGGCATGCCTCATTGGTGGGAATACTCACATTGATCAGGTCACATACATCAAAGAATTGAACTTGTGTGCAAGTCACATCCTGCTATTAAACCATAAGCTTAATGGGGGTAGGGCTCATATTGGAACTAAACTTTCTATCTCCCTCTGCACCTAACATGGTGTTCTGCACAAAGTAGGTATATGTCAAATGTTGGCTGTGTTGGGAAAAAAATGAAATGGAGAAGTAACAGGAAAGACATTACCAAGGACTTGTATTTTGGGGAAAAGACACGCATTGAGATCGAGAGATGCCAGATGGACTGTCTAAATGCTAAGCCCCTAAGATATTAAAAGAACCAGAGGAAGCCTCCCACTTATTGGGTGGATTCCTGATATTCTGGGGACAATATGGATGAAAGTTGCACAGAATGAGAAGAGCCTGGAGGATCATGGAGCTACCAATGGAAGTGTTTTGGGGTGTGTGATCTTTTTTCTCCTCCAGACTAGGAACTCCCTGGAGATGGGGTTTGGATCTGTTCTTCCCATGCCTGCTCCAGGTCCAGTGTGGTTTCCCTGGGAGTGGGACTCAGGTCTGTGCCTGCTCTGCCTCCTCCCACTGACTCCAGTTCCCTAAAGATAGGTCGTGAGTCTAATCTATGTCTGTATTCCTCTGCAGTGCCTAGATCAAGGACCCCACACAGGAGGTGCTCAGAAAATGTTGGTTGAGTTTATCCTTGGTATAGTGAAAGGGCCCTAGGTTGGGAGTCCATTAGTGGTTCTGCCACTAATTTGCTAAGTGACCTTCCTCTTTCTGGGCCTCAGTTTCTGGGCCTCTATAAAATAAGGGGGTTGGAATAGATGACCTCTAAGGTCAGCTAGGTGGGGCAGTGCATCAAATGCCAGCCCTGGAGTCAGGAGGATATGAGCTCGTTGGCATTCTGAATTCTTCCCAAGCTGACCTCTTTTGCATTATTACTGCAGTCGTCCTGTAAACCATTCTCCAGACTGTGCTTCTCATTTCACTCTGCAACGGTTCAGCTTGTTTTCTTCTGTAAGGTTTTATAGCTTAGAACTGCATGAAGACTTTTGGAATGTCATGAATGTAGACACACACATTTTTTTAGATTATTTATTTATTATATTTATATATAACATGTATACATGTATATATGCGTGTCTACATACATACATGCATGCATATATATATATGTCCTTGATATTCTGGGAACAATATGGATAAAAGTTGCACGGAATGAGAAGGCATGGAGATATATATAGATATATAGGTATAGATGTATATAAAATGTATCTATATATGTATTACATACATGTGACATGTGTTTTTCTTTTTTAGTGTATAGAACAGTTCACACTTTCTTATATAATCTTCTTTCTTGTTCATCTGTACTAAAATGTATGTTTGTTGCTCATTTTCATATTCAAAATAAAAAATATTTTTGCAGTCCTGAGAAAATGAAGAAGATATGAGCTCACATCAGGTCTCAGATACTTGCTAGCCATGTGACCTGGACAAATGACTGTATCTTCAATTTAAAAAAGGAGGTCGTAGCACCCAGCTCCCAGGGTTGTTCTGAGGATAAACGAGATAATACTTACAAAACACAGTAGGTGCTTTTAAATACCAGTTCCCTCTTTCCACCCAACTAGACCTAATGGATCACATAAATGTACACAGACACACATACTTGCAGATTCAAATCTAGACACACATAGTTACATGTAGACATACAATGACATTACAGATGCTGTCACACACAGTCATGTGCACACAGGCACAGCACTCTGGTTCATGGTCATTCTGTCACAGGACCTCCTGTCCCTACACCCAGGATCTGGTGTCCTGAGGTTCAATCACCCCCCCAGGAAGGAGTCTAAGAGCAAGGTGTCCAAGCACATGTCCCATGATCACCTTGAAGAGATGGGGAAGGCTCTGTCTGCCAATACTTTGGGGAGGGCAAGATGTAGGGTAGGGGACAGACTCCTCAGGTCCCCCTCCTGAGTCCCAGTTTTGTGGTTGATGGGGAGGAGTAGGGTCTCTGCAAGGTTCCATGGAGAACTCTGGGGGTGGTCCAGGGAGGGGATCGGAGCTAACCTCCAGGTTCAAGGTTATTTCTGGCTTCTTCTAACAAATGAATTTAAAAAGCATTTATTATACGCTTACTGTGTACAAAGAACTGTGCTAAGGGCTCATGCTTGACTCCTAGAAAAGACAATCCCTATGTCAGTGGGGGAAGCTTCTTCTCTCTCCAGGACTGAGAAGGAAGATGCTTTAACTCCCTGGCCCCCAGATTGGAGGTAAGGGGGAAAGCACAGAGTCAGCTTGTAAGGGATTGGGGACAGGGCCACTGCCTGATTATGTCTGGGGAAGGAGGGGGACAGGGGCTCTCCTGAGCCGGATTCACCTGTCCTTGGCCCTGATTGGTTCCTAGGCAGCCCCTTTGCCCCTAAATCCTGCTAAGCAGTCCCCAGCGGGAGGGAGATATGGAAGGACCCCACTCACTCTGTCCTCGAACTTCCTGGGACCAAGAAGGTACCAGGGAAGAGGGCCAGGGGCCCCGGGCTAAGCCCGAGGTGTGAAGGTCCCATCTCCACAGAAGATTTAGGTCCACATTTTCCGCCTCTTAGACCACCCTCTTACCCTACCCCGGCCAGCAAGATGGGGGCTGGAGCCAGCGCTGAGGAGAAACACTCAAGGGAATTGGAAAAGAAACTAAAGGAAGATGCCGAGAAAGATGCCAGGACAGTGAAGTTGCTTCTACTGGGTAAATTGAGGGGGGCCCTGGGGCAGGGATCTTCAACAGACCTGGGGAGGTGGGAAAATGGGCAAGTCCTTTCAGGCCTCCCAGATGACAAGAAGGAAATTGCAAGGAATTCCATTGCAAGGAAATCCTACATTTTCAATGAAAAGAAATCTGGATAGAGGGGATGCTGTCCCCTTCCTGATAGGCTAGGCAGGGGTTCCAGAGGTCCCTTCCTTTGGATTGGTGAAAACCCAGACAGCTTGGTGACAACTGAGCCTCATTCTCAATCTTGTAATGGGAGTTCTGAAAGACTCTTTCTAGAAAGAGAAAACCCTTTTATAAAAAAGCATAGTAGCTTCTAACCAGAGAAGTTTTTGTAAAAAAATAATCACCCCCACTCCCACCCTCAGCCTATCTGAGAACATTTTGCCAAGAAAATAATTACCATTTAAGCTATCTGGCCAGTCTAGACTGCTTCTGTCACTGGATTATGGATATAACAGGCACCCCAAATGTTCAAGCAACAAATGAATAGAGGGAGAAAGCAAAAGTAGCCCCTTAATCTAATAGTGGCCTCCACCATCCCTGGCCCTTCTCCCAAAAGTGGAATGTTTTTTCTGGGGGTGCTGGGAAGACCAGGGGCTCTACTTGAGGCCATCTCTAGGCTTCTAAGAAGGTTTATAAATCAAGGAGAGCTGGGTTGGGGTACCAAATCAATAACTAATACGCTGTGGGATGCTGGACAACTCCCTTTCCCCATGACCTTATTTTCTTCTTCATCACCACAAGGGACTGCCTAGATCATCTCTAAAACCACTTTCTGTGTTCTAAGATGCCTTTCACTTCTATTCAACTTAATTCAAGTTAAAAAACATGGCTTAAGTTCTTAGTATGTGGAAAACGAAGGGGACAGCAGTTGGTGGTGAATGTGCTAGACCTGGCTGGCATTGGGAATAATGAGATTCAGATCTCACCTCTCACGTTTCCCAGCTATGTGTTGTGGGAAAGTCAGTTAACCTCTCAAATAATTTAGAGAGAACTCTCATCTCTCTAGGTTCCCACAGCAGCCAAAGCCCGGGTCCTAGAGACAATGTGTACTGTCATTGTAAGGTTGCTTCTGGCTTTGAACCTCAATGTAAATCAGGTTTATAGCTCAATAATGTCAAGGTACCATGCATGTATGGACGTTTTAGTTTACGGAGCATGTGCAGATTGGTTACTCCTTTGGGCCTCATTTCTGCCTAAGGTAAGTCTCAGGGCAGGGATTATCATTCCCATTGTATAGATGAGGAAATCCTGAGAATCACAGCGTGTCAGAGCCAAAAGGCATCTTAGAGACTTTACAATCCAACTCCAAATTTTACATAAGAGGTTAGTGCGTGAGGCCCAGAGAGATTAACTGAGCTGCTAGAGGTCACACAGCAAGTAACAAAGCCCGTTCTTAAAGCGTGACAATTCCCTGGTGTACCTGGTTTTCTGTATCTGTAAACAAATAATCTGCTCCGCACACAGTTAAATGCACCACTGGAGTAGCACTCTGTAAAGCCAGAGCTCTTGGGGGGAGTTCTTTTGTAATAAGAATAAAAGTCAGCTCACTCTAAGCAAATTCCATCTACATAATCCAGGGCAGCTGGGTGGTGCAGTGGATAGATCTCTCTTCCTTTCACTGAATTCAAACCTGGCTTCAGACACTCACTAGCTGTGTGACCCTAGACAAGTCACTTAACCCCATTTGCCTCAGTTTCCTTATCTTTAAAATGAGCTGGAGAAGGAAATGTCAAACTGCTCCAGTATCTTTGCTAAGAAAACCCAAATGGGGTCACAAAGAGTTGGACAGGACTGAACAACAAACAAACCCATTTACTAAACAGATACATCGGAGGCAGCCATGACCTTAAAGAAGGATTTGACCTACTTGGGTGGGAAGAGCATTGGGTTTGGGGTCAGAGCTGCCGTGTTCCCGTCCCTGATCTTCATGTGACTTTGGGCCAGTCACTTCCCTTCCCTTGAGCTCAGTAACATAAGGAGACTAGACTAGATGACCCCAGGGTCCCTTCCAATTCTAAGCTCCCAAGAGCCTCAGATCTTCATTTCACTGTGGTCTACAGGACTCTTCAGCTAGCCCAACTCCCCAAGGACATTTAAAATGTGTTGGGTATTGAATTACAAAGGTCTGGCTCTCTCTCACACACATTCCCAGAGCATGTTTGTTGTATTGTTTCATGGGTCACCAGGGCCAGAGAATTTGTCCTTTAGCGGCCAGCCTCTCCCTTCTTAACAGGGTTGGTCTTGGGACCCCAGACTCTATCACCTGATGGTCCCTTCCACCCTGGTGGAAATTGCGAGATTCTTCTTTCCTCTGGCATAGCCCCTGAGAAACCAAGCGCTCTGCTGGCAGACTACCCAGAGGTGGGACTCAAGGGAGGTTGGCCAAAATTGCCCTGCTTACTACAATGGAATTTTGGATTAATAATGACAATAATATCTTTAAGGTTTGCCAAGTGATTTTTATAAGAATAATAATAGCTAGCATTTATGTAGCTCTTACTACGTGCCAAGAACTGTGCTAAGTGCTTTGCAAGGATTATCTCATTTGATTCTCACAGCAATCCTGGGAGGTGGGTGTTTTTATTATCCCCAAATTTATAGATGAGGAAACTGAGGCAAACAGAGGTTAAGTGACTTGCTCAGGGTCACACAGCTAGTATGTGTCTGAATTAAGATTCAAACTCACTTTATCCTGACTCCAAGCCCAGCACTAGCTACTGAATCACTTAGTTGCCTCTCTCTTGAGGTAAATAATGTGGAAACTCAGCTTTTTCCCTGTAGCAGAAAATACTCTGGGGGGTAAAGGGGAGGTTCAGGGAGAGGAGGCTAAACCCCCGCTCACATTCACTCTGCCCTAATTACCCTCCCCATCCCATGCCCCTCCAAACCCCAGTACACACAAACGACACTAGCCTGGAATAGAGGCCCTGGTCACAGGTGGCTCTGCTCAACGTCCAGACTTCACCCTGCCCCACCAGTTTTGTCTTATTTGGTTAGAATATAAAGGTCGGGGCAGCTAGGTGGTACGGTGGCCAGAGTTCCAGCTCTGGAGTCAGGAGGACCTGGGCTCCAATCCAGCCTCAGACACATACCAGCCATGTGCCACCAAGCAAGTTACTTAACTTTGCCCCCGAAAGAAAAAGAATATGACGGTAGAGACTGCCTTTTTGGCTTGTAGTCCTGTCCTCTGGAGTTGGTATTCTATCTGACTTAATAAATAAAAGCATAATAAATGTTCTATCTGACTATCTATCTTTCTTCCTTTTCATTCTCCCTCTTCTCTCTCTCTTTCACTCTCTCTCTTTCTCTCTCTTTCTTCTCTAATCCCTGCTTTCCTCCTCTCCCTGCCCCCATGTCCCCAATCTACCCAGATCCTAAGGCCCAGCCCAGAAAGACATTAATTCCCTCTTAGCCTCTCAGGGTGATCCTAGGCCGGACACCCCACCTCACCCTTGCCTTGACCCAGTGGGGGGAGGAGGAGGAGTGCATTTAGGGTTAGCGGGAGGAGGGCCGGGGGAGGGATGCTCTCCTTGGGAAAGGAATCATCTTTGGGCTCCTTGGCCTTGCCATGGACCTCTGTCTCAGCTGGCCTGGGATACAGCCCTTGTCCCAAGGTCTAGCCTTCTCCAATCCTCTTCCCCATTGTGCTTGAGTTCACTCAGCCCATCAACTTATGCATAGGCCTTCATCCACTCAAGTAATACTTCCAAGACAGGGGCAACTAGGTGGCGCTGTGAATGGAGCACCAGTGCAGGAGTCAGGAGAACCTGAGTTCAGATCTCACCTCAGACACTTGACACTCACTAGCTGTGTGACCTTGGGCAAGTCACTTAACCTCAATTGCTTCATCCTGGATCATCTGCAGTCATCCTGATGAATATCTAGTCACTGGATTCAGATGGCTCTGGAGAAGTGAGGCTGGTGACCTGCACAGCTCTCCCTCACTCAAAAAACAAAGTTAAGTGCAAGTCATGTCATTATTTCTCTGATGGCATGGTCTTCTTCGGCAACAAAGGATGAACACACTTCCAGGACACTGAAGTAACACAGTCCTCATAGCGGGTGTGCCCTCAGGTAGTTCACAATAGATTTGTATTTCTGTCTCCAGGAGCTGGTGAATCTGGAAAAAGCACCATCGTGAAGCAGATGAAGTGAGTGTTTCTCCTTATGAACATTCGCCCCTGCCCCCACCCTCCTGAACACCATCTTCTAGGAAAGGCCTGGATTGTAAAATGGAAGACCCCATATATACTGGTTCCGTGCACACATGCACAGACACATATTACCCCCTACATACACACACACACACACACACACACACACACACACAGAGCCATCACCACCAACCACAGCATCAATCCCATTGTCCTGCCCCCAGACACTTCCATATTGGACATGACTCCAATCTGTGGCTGATTCTACTTTTTCTTGGCTGTTCCCAGAATTATCCATCAGGACGGTTACTCCCTGGAGGAGTGCCTGGAGTTTATTGCCATCATTTATGGGAACACCCTGCAGTCCATTCTGGCCATTGTCCGGGCCATGACAACCCTCAACATCCAGTATGGAGACTCAGCCAGACAAGTAAGGCTTAGATTTAGCAGGCATAGGGTAGGGGCAAGACAGAGTTACTAGTGGAGGGATACAGACTGAGAATGTAGCTGGTAGGATCAGATTTTCCCTTTCAGGTTTAGAAGGGACCATAGGGTTCATTGAGTCCAACCCCTCATTTTCCAGAGGGGAAACTGAGGCCCAGAGAGGGGACTCAAACCCAGTTATTCATCCAAGTCGAGTACTCTTTTTACTTTGCCAAATATGGAGGGAGCCCTGAATACTCAAAAAGGTGTCCAGCAAGGGCACTTGGACAGATAGGTAGGACCTGGATCACTGGGGATGGGGCTGGTGGGGGATGGGTTGGGGTTTAAATGAACTTGTGGGGACGCAGAGACCTCTGGTCTGGCTCACCCTGATGGATCAGGGAGGATCCTAAGTCAGATAAGAGTCCCAGAAGGGATAGGGTTGGTTTACTCAGAGAATGGAGGCCGGGGTACCTAGGAGGTGAATGCCTGAGACAGGTCATCCAAGGCAGAGATAGTTCTGGGAGCCTTGGGATCTAGAATCCTGGGGCTAGAGCATTCAGAAAAGGGAACGTAGGACAAGAATCATTGAGTTGGACAATTTAAGTCTAGAAGGGCTACAGCCAACCACCTCAGAGAGAGGATTTCCATTATTAACTTCCTTTCCCCACCTCTAATTCTTGCTCCAACCTTTACCACCCAGCCTCCAACCCCATCCCTCCCCCAGCTTACACCCCAGAGAGCTCTGACCATGACCTTAACTGCCCCCAGGATGATGCAAGGAAGCTAATGCATATGGCGGACACCATTGAGGAGGGCACAATGCCCAAGGAGATGTCTGACATCATTCAACGGCTGTGGAAGGACTCAGGCATCCAGGCCTGCTTTGACAGAGCCTCTGAATACCAGCTCAATGACTCTGCAGGATAGTAAGTTCCCAGACACCAGAGGGACCAGGGGGAGGGCAGAGAGGCTAGGGCTTCCCCCTAACCTGGAGGTTGGCACAGATTGGAAACGCAAGACCTCAGGGTCTAGTGGACACCTCAAGTCAATTCCATTCAAACAGCAGCCTTACTACCGGTGCCTTCCCTCTAAGAATCCGTTCCACTTCCACAGTTATATTTTATATAATCTGCCCTGTTAGACAATGAGTTCCCCGAAGGCAGGGGTCATGTTTCTCCCTTTCTTTGTACCCCCATTGCTCAGCGCTGTGCCTGGCACTGAGGAGGTGCCTAATAAATGCTTGTTGACTAAGCATTTATAAAATGTCAGCTAGAGAGAGAACCCAAGGCTGGGCACTGGGAGTACAAAAGTGAAAATGAGACAATTCTTCTCCTCAAAGACTAAGGCAAACAAGGGAATACAAGATGCATGCAAATAGCAAAGAGAGAAAGGAGAGCAAAAAGGAAAGGGCTGGAGGGGAATCCCTTTCACTTTTGGGGGTGTAGGTAGAAATAACTTGAAAGAACGCAGGGGGAGGAATGGGGAGGCCAAGGGAAAGGCACCAGTAAAGGAAAGATGCGGGATGAATCTGGGGTCATGGGGAGCTTCTGCAGGAGACTGAATCAGATCTGTGGAAAGAGGAGAGAGAAGGGGCTAGGTTGGTGGGCTGGGAGAGGGCCATTTCAACACTCTCTGGTAAGAAAAGGCCCCCAGGGAAGAGCCCTTGGGCACGTGCTCCATTACCCTGGGAGTAATCCTGACTAGCCCTGCCCTCTGTATGGAGGCCCTTACTCAGAGGCTTACTGGTTCAGAAGCCAACTTTCTTTCCACTACACCACCCATACATACATTGCAGAGAAAGTGACAACCTGCCTGGACAGAAGGAGTTTCCTCACCAGGGAGATCAGGATACCCTTAAAATCACAGGTCTAGCTCCCACTTCCTATCCCTCACAGCTCAGAGCTCCTCCAAGGTCTCCCCTGGGTCTCCAAGCAGAGGGCCAAGAATGTCCCCCAGCTCTTTTTCTAGGAGGTCCCTCCTAAAGTCATCTGGTTGTACTCTTTGGTCAGCTACCTCTCAGACCTGGAGCGTCTGGTGACCCCTGGCTATGTGCCCACGGAGCAGGATGTGCTGAGATCCCGAGTCAAGACAACAGGTATCATTGAGACCCAATTCTCCTTCAAGGACCTCAACTTCAGGTAAGGAGACCAAACTCATTGAGCCTCCATGCCCCTTTCCTGAGCCCTCTGTCTCTTCATTGAACTTTTATCCCTCCTCCCTGAGCCCTCCATCCCTCTTATTGAATCCCCCAGCACCAACCGTAACAATTCCCATCTCTATTTCTGCCCCATAGGCCTTCCCTTATGAACTGCCATGGCCTCCCAAATCTCAGACCTTGGGGTTGAGATTTCTTAAACAAAATTGGAGCTCACTAAATGTTTGCTGGTTTGGTTTTTTTTTTTTTTTGAGAGGAATGGGTCAGGCTCCTCTGGTGAAGGACAGAGGAAGCCTGGGGTCAGGAGATTTGGGGGTGGTATCCCAGGAGGTTCCCTCTTCTCTGGCAGAATGTTTGACGTGGGGGGCCAACGTTCAGAGAGGAAAAAATGGATACACTGCTTCGAAGGCGTCACCTGCATCATCTTCATTGCGGCTCTCAGTGCCTATGACATGGTGTTGGTGGAAGATGATGAAGTGGTGGGTATAGGCCCTTATCTTAAAGAAACCCCTACCCTGAGGGAAAACTCTTGGGGAGGGTTTGAGGGTTCAGTCAATGGTTAATTCTGTGAATGGGTAATGGTGTTCTTCCCTGTCTATCAGTCTATCCCTGCAAACTCATGGTCCTCTGTCCATTGTCCCTCACCTCGCCCTAGACTGGCTAATACTCAGGGGCCCCTGTGCACAAAGTCTTTGTTCCAGGGCCTATCACTATGCTCCCAACTGACATTTCATTGTCTGTCTTCTCTTTGATAGTCAGGGTATCAGGCATGCAGTAGGAGACTAGGTCAGAATCTGGGGCATGGGCCACCCTATCTCCCAGCATGATCACCCTTATCCAGGACAAACTGTCCTGAGAACCCATGGCATCAGTTTCATGGAGCACTGACATTTCTCCTGCTTAGAAAAAAGAAACCTGCGACTTGTCCACACCCACCCACAGGGACTCTATGTCCAGGTCTCTTCCCTCACAAGAACTTGCGTCCTAAGTTCTTACCCCTTCCCCTCAAATACATTTTCGCTGGGCTCCAGAATTCCTAGTTATGGCTCTGCCAGCAGCCTACCTGCTCTCTCTCTGCTCCTGCCCCCAGAACCGGATGCACGAGAGTCTCCACCTGTTCAACAGCATCTGTAACCATCGTTATTTTGCCACAACATCCATTGTCTTGTTCCTTAACAAAAAGGATGTTTTCACCGAGAAGATTAAGAAGGCTCATCTCAGCATCTGCTTCCCTGACTATGATGGTGAGAGAGGCTCAGCCCTGAATCAGTCCCTGCGCAGCTGCCAAATCTTTAGCCCCACTGTCCTTGCCTCGGGTGTTGGGAATGTTGCAGGCTCCTAACTCAGGGGGACTTCCCTACCTCTCTACCCTCCTCACTTCCAGGAGCCTGTGTGTTCCAAGTATGACCACTAGATGCCATCCTATCTCCACCATCATTATCTCTAGGAATCCTTTGCAGGGGGAATAGGGTTCTCCTGGGAGTGCCTCCTACAGATTACTGAAACTGGACTGTAACTTTCCATCTCCATTTCTGGATGGAGATTCTCAGCTCCAGTTCTTAATCTCCAACCTTGAACCCCACGATACCTCTCCCAAACTCTCTCACCCCCATCCCAGACATCCCATTCTTAAGTCTGTCCCTCTCTCCCCAAACTCTCCCCTCAGTCCCCAGTATTTATGCTCCATTTCAAGTCCTACCCATCTCCATGTCCAGCCCTGACCATCATCCCACCAATCAATCCATGATTCCTTCATCCCCATCCCTCAATCTCCATGCCCAACTCCCCCAGCCTCAATTCACACACAGCCCCGGTCCTAACTTCTCCTTTACAGTCCCTTTCTCCCTATCCTATCCTGACTGCTGCCTCTGATCCCCTACACTGCATCCTCCATCCCTAACTCTAACTCTTCGTCCCCAACCTCATCCCCTGCACCTTCCTCCACCCCCTTCCTTCCCCTAAGCCCAGCCGGGCGGGCTAGGCAGGGGCAGGTGCTGGGAGCCGGAGGGGAGGATGGGAACTTGAGCCCCACAGAGTCCACGGGACCAGCCCCGTCCCCTTCTGGATCCCCTCAGGCCCCAACACCTACGAGGATGCCGGGAACTACATTAAGGTTCAGTTCCTGGAGCTGAACATGCGGCGGGACGTGAAGGAGATTTACTCGCACATGACTTGCGCCACAGATACCCAGAACGTCAAGTTCGTATTCGACGCGGTCACCGACATCATTATCAAGGAGAACCTGAAGGACTGCGGCCTCTTCTGAGCAGGTGAGGGCGGACCTGTCCAGCGTAGGCGCCACCTCGAACCCGAGCCCGTCCTCCTCCCCAACAAGCCGCGCCTTCCCCTCGGCGGGCCACGACCCACCACCCCCACCCTGGCCCCGTCCTGCCCCTAGCTCATTCTGGGCACGTTGGTCATCATCTTCTCCACTCCAGACTTCGATCACTTCCCTGGACCCTGATCTTGCCCTAGACACTGACCTGGACTAGGTTCCAGACTTGGACCTCATCTTCCCTCTCAGGCTGCCCCAGCTTCCCAGGTCCCTTGCCTGTCCTTCCCCGGGCCATGGGTAGCACTGGCTCTTTAGGGACACACACACATGGACACACACACACACACACACACACACACACACCTGACTCTGTTTCCCTTTTTTCTCCCCAGGCTGCCCAGACCATGACACCATCCTGCGGCACTCCTGCATTCATTCCATCAGGATGGTGCACGGAGAAGCTACTGTGCACAGAGCACCATGCAGGGGGAGCTATGAAATTTAGATAAGTCAGGATCTTGGCCTCAGAAGCTAAGTTGTCTAGAAATACGCACTTCCCATGTTCATAGCTCTTTAAGATTTCAGTCTGAGTTGCATAAAGCGTTGCTCACGCCAGCGCTGTGGGGTAGGTAGCACTTCTGATTATCTGCATTTTACAGATGAAGAGACTTGCAGCGGTCACACAGCTAGTAAATGTGGAAGTCAATTCCAGGGCTGCTGGCACAGTCTGCTCTCTTCCTGCCAGGCCTAGGGCAGGTAGCCCTCCGACTTGATTTTCCTGGATTCCCAACCATTTCCTTCTCCAGAACTCTCATTTATTCCCCCAAGAATGGGAACCCTGACTGGCTCTAGGGGCTCCATCTCTGTTAGCCCCTAACCCTACTTCAGCTCAGCCAAGAGCTCTCCTGGTTAGCAGGTTAAGGACCAGGTACTAGGCTCTGAAATTATTCTGGGCTGAGGTCTCCCTAATGACAACCTCTCATGAGGTTGATGGTGGCATTCAGAGACCAGTGGAAGGTAAGGGCTGAAGTGGGGTTGAGATGCTGAGGAGATCCTCACAGCGTCATCAGCCCATCTGGGCAGACTGGTTCCTGTAGCCACTGTCCAAGGGGCTTAGGCCCCAGAAAAGACCCACCAAGCAGAGCACTGCCCTCCCCACCCCACCTCACCCCACCCCACACATACCAGGGAACTACCTCTAACTGCCTCCTCAGACCCAAACCCCACCTTCCCTTTCTCCCAGTCAGACACCATAACCCAAGCTCCTGGCTGAGTCTCCCTCAAGCCGGCCAGCCCAGGAACAAGATTGCGGGGGGAGGATATCCTGGCTCCCCCAGACCTGCCCTTCACGGCTCTGCTGTCATGGTCCCCTGAGCCCCACACTGGCAGGCCCTGGTCAGGCCACTGGTTGGAATGAAGCAGAATGACTCAGCTTTGCCCACAGCCTCTACCCTACAGATTAAGAGAAAGACCCTTCTGCTGGGGGTAGGGCCGGGGTGGGGAAAACTGGTTCCTTCTCTCCAGGATTCCCAAGACCAGGGCTATGCCACCCCTCTCCTTAGGACCAATAGCCCTCCAAGTCTGGCCTCGATTTAGGGCTGATTCTGTGGGGGAGGGCACTCAGGTTTCTCCCCCTAGTCTCCCAAAGGAGCACAATCTGCCCCTCCCCTTTCCCACCCTACTCTGTCACCTCCATGTGAGAGAACTAGCACCTGGTGTGCCCGGGCCTGGCAGAAAGCATTGACCAGCTCCAAGGCCTTCACTCACTAAGGAGTTTCAAGGAACCAAAATCCAAATTACCCAAGAAAGACCTCTTCCCCCAGCTCCTAAAAGAAGGACATACGAGGGGTAGAGGCGTGAGATCTACTCCAGGGATGTGGGAGTCTGCGTGGCTGGGTTAAGGAAAGATCCCTTCCTTCTGGACCACTCTTCAGGGTCCAGCTAAGGGGCTCCAAGGAACTACCCAAGAGGGATGGATGCAGAGCTACTGAGTCTGAGCTGCTTTCCCTTTTAGGGCCTCAATCTTCTCCCTGACTGACCTCCACCTCCTGCCCCCCAAAGCCCTCAATTCAAGGGCCCTTCAGGGCCTCTGCTTGTTCTAGTAGAACTATCATGGGGACACCGGAGCAGAGGTGAAGGACCAGGGAATAGGAGGATGGGTTAGTGTTGACAATCTCTGGGACTTTCAAAGGCCTTTACCCAAAGGCCTGGCCAATAGTCACTGGGTCCCAAGGGGCGGGCTAGGGCAGAGTACTGGCTTACATTGATCCAGTCAGATGTGGGAACAGGTGCCTCAAGCCCCACACACATCCAGGGTTAGGGGATTCTGTTACTATCCAGGGAAGAAGAGGAAAGGTAGGGTAAAAAAGGATTTTCCTAAGGAGTGAGTTCCCTACTCCAACAGAGCCTGAGTGACCAACTTCCCAGCCCGACAGCCATCCCCTCCCCTTCTAGACCAGTTTTCATTCTGGAAAAAGCAATGACCAAACAAGTTATGCAAGGCTGGAAGTCCAGCTCCTCTACTGTCCCTTCAGCCACCCAGCTATCCATCACCAGGTTTTTGACTGAGCCCACTGAGGGCCCAGCCCTGCAGACAGAAAAAACAGGAGATGCAAAGGTGAGCTCCCTTCACTGGGCACCTCTTGTTGGGTGGGAAAACAGGTATGGAAATCTACATTGTACCCCAACTAGAAACCCAAATACAGACGGAAACAGAGACTCAACCATTTGTTCTCAGCAATTAGCAATAAATAGTGTATCATGCACCTGGCTTGCTCTTTGGAAGGGGGTGGGTTCCTGACTGAATAGGGAAGAGATTGCAGCCAGAGGAGGTCAGCCACAATGAACACTTTTGAACAGGCCTAGTTGCCCACCAACAGAATGGTTGACCACAAGAAGTAATGAGCTATCCACTGGCAGAGGTTGTCATGGATGCTAGAGTATGGGACCAAGCTTGGTTGGATCAAATCCCTCCCAACTCAGAGTCTAGTCCAATCCAAAAGTCATTTTACTAAGTGCCTATTATACAAAAGCACTGTGCTTTACACCTAGATTCAGGAGGAAAAGAAAAAAAAGTCCTGTCTGCAAGGACCTTGTATTCTACAGGGTCAATACAACTCTGTAAAAAACACATAAGTTTGTGCAAAATAATTTTAAGAGACATGACAAAATGCCAATAATGAGGGGGCTCAGGAAAGACAGGGAAGGAGAAGGAGAAGTCTGATGATTCAGTGAGTCAGGAAAGACCTCTTGTGGCCACTAAACCAGGAGTTAAGCATGAAGACAGCTGAGGGATGGCAAGAGTGGAGGTGAGGAAGATGGTCTACTAGATTTCCAAAGGCAAGGAGGCAGCCAGTAGTGCTGAGGTTGGGGTGTGACCAATAGGCCAGTTTGGCTAGAATGCTGAGGGGAAAGGGAAGTTGTAGTAACAAGCCTAGAGAGATAGGCAGGAGACATGACAGGAAGCCCTGCCCAGGAGTCTGTATTTTATCTTGGAGGCGATGGGGTACTGCGGAGTGATCTGTAGTAGGTAGGGGTGGATGGAGGTAAGGGTACCATGGTGAGACCTATGCTGCAGGAAGATGATTCTGGCAGCCTTGTAGAGCAGCACTCAGAGGGCAAGGAACTGGATTAAAATGTTATTAGGAAATACGCTTACTAGCTGTGTGACCCTGGGCAATTCACTGTTTGCCTCAGTTTCCTCATCTGTAAAATGAACTGGAGAAGGAGATGGCAAACCACTCCAGGATCTTTGTCAGGAAAACCCCAAGAGTCCGACATGGCGGAAATGACTGAGCAACAATCAACATTTAACAAAATAAATCAAAATACAATAAAATCTAGATAATGTCACATTTGAAAACTAAGTCAATACAAGCCAGAGGGATCCTTCGGTGCGGATGAAGTGACCTCTGCTTCTATTTGAGTTCGAGGCCACGAGTGTAGAGGATAAATAGGAGATGGGGAGAGATGGAAGCCAGGAGTTCAGCTAGGAGGGTATGGAAAAAAATGAAGGTGAAAGGCATTGAGAGCCTGCACTCCATGTGAATGGGGAGAAGGGGAAGGATGGGAGAGATGATTCTGGAGGTATAATGGACAGGACTTGGCAATTGATGACATGTAGGGGTGGGGTGAGGAAAGGGGTGAAACCTCCAAGGTTTCAAACCTGAGTGACTGGAAGGAGGGTGGTACGCCCCAAGGAAATTTGGAGAAAGGGTGATTTGGGGTAGGGCTACTGGGGAAATGATGAATTACTTTGGACAAGTCGATTTTGAGGTGCCAATGAGATATCCAGTTGAAGAGGTTCAATTGAATGTTTGTGATGTGTGATTGAAGCTCAGGAGATATTATACATATATGTGCACATACATGTATGTGTACATACACATATATTTATATGCATGGTATATATACACGCATGTATGTATATGTGTGCATGCATATACATATACACACATACACACACATACATATATATGTGTGTATATATATATATATCTTGGTGTCATTTGCTTAGAAATGCTAATTGAACACACAGAAGCCCATTGAGATCACCAAGAGAGAAGGTAGAGAAGAGAAGAGGGCCCAAGACAGAACCTTGGGAGACATCCACAGTTAAGGAGCAGGACATGGATGATAGATAATCCTGGAAAGGAAATTGAGAAGGAGAAGCCAGACGGGGGCGGGGGGTAGGGGGGAACAGATAAGATCAGTGTCACAGAAACCAAAATTGGAGGGAGTATCCAGCAAGAGGGGATGGTCCACAGCGTCAAGTGCTCCAGAACAGAGGATGAGGAAGACTGAGGATAAAGGATGAAGACGGAGACAAGGCCATCAGATGTGTCCTTTAAGAGATCATTGGTCACCCTAGAGGCGAGTGTCTGGATGCTGAGGTTCTTTGAGGGGCAGGCTGGGTGACCAACCACTTCCATCTCTTGGAAAGCCTGTCAGTGGGACATGTGGCCCACATCACCCCAGGTCTTTCCTTTTCTACTAATTAGCATCAGTAACTATATTAAATAACAGCACTTGAAGGCTTACAAACAATTCTCACAAGAAAAATTACACACTATTAAGACTATGTGAGATGGCTGCAAATAACTAACGATAAAAGAGATCTTTCACCAGGTACTTCCTAAGCACTTGCTATGCACCAGGAATGGCTCTGAGTTCAGGAATATTAAGAAAAAATAAAAACAATTCCTGCTTTCAAGGAGTGTACATTCTAACGGAGGGATCAGCACCCATACCCCAGGACATATAAGGCACCCAAAACAGGAAGTGTTTGCCACATTCCCGGCTCCGAGCTAAGCACTGGGGAGGCAAAGAAAGTCGAAAGCTTTCCCCGCCCTCAGGAAGCTTACTTCTAATGGCGGAGACAACGCATCACTTACAGGTTCATACAAAATATTGGCAGAGCAAATGGGAAGTCGTCTCAGAGGAGAGCCACCAGCAAGTCATGGGGTCTGGAGTCCTTGGCGCTTGTGCTGAGTCTGGAAGGCAGTCAAGAAATAGCAGTCAGAGGTGGGGAGGCGTGGGGGGCCACCAGCACAGAAGCAGGGAGTCTGCAGATGGGTCCCTGGAGAGCCAACATGGAGACCAGCGTGGCTGGTCCAGGATGAGGGGAGTAAGGGTCTAGAGGTGTGGGGGAGGGGCAGGTGGGGAAGAACTTTAAATGCCAGACGGAGGAGTTTCTATCTGATCCTACAGGTTATATGCTGCTATGGACGTATTAAGTGGCTTCCCTAGTGTTGGGGTCAGGGCCTGGAACCCAGATTTCCAAGAGCAGCCTGAGTCACTGAACCTCCAGAGAGTCTATGGGCAAACTCAAAGCAGCTTCCGACTCATTCCTCCCTGCGTCCCCACGATGTAATTAGGCACTAATGATCAATAAAAGTTAACTTTGGATTCACAGCCAGGGAAGCCTGTGTGCTCTGGTCTGTGGGATCAAAGAGGTCCTCTGTGTTGGGAAGAGAGAACATCAGAGGGCAGATTGACACAGGGCCAAGTGAGGAACCTTGGTGGGTGCTGGAGGGGAGGAAGGACGAGGAGAATCTAGCCATTGAAAAGACTCTGACCTCCTTAGGGGCTGGATTCTATCCATACCCTTCTACCCTTACTTGGCCCTCGTGGGGCAGGGGCCCCTCTGCTCTCCTAGGCCAGACCTCAAGGTCACCCTCACACACACATACACACACTCACACACTCCAGGTGGCTCCGGAGCCTGCCAGCAGAAGCCCCAGAGGCCCAGGAGCCTCTAGGCTGATGAGAGATTAAGCAGAACCTTGGCAGGGACCTGACCTTGATGAATGGCCCTCCCTCCCAGCTATGGCCTCTAGTGGAGGGAGGGAGGAGAGGGAAGACAGGAAAGGGCACCATTGTTTCCTTCCCCATGTGACAGATCAGCTTTGCCCCTTCGCCCCTTGTGAACTCATTGAGAGAGAGAGAGAGACAGAGAGAGAGACAGAGAGAGAGGGAGAGAGAGAGAGAGAGAGAGAGAGAGAGAGAGGGAGAGAGAGAGAGAAACATGGAAAGGTTCTTTTACATTTTTTTAGGGGAGAGGGGTGGGAGAATGTCAGGAATTCTAATGCTCTGAGAAGGAAGGAGCTCAGTGGGGACCAGCCTGGGAGGAATTCTTGACTGGGTTCTGGGAGGTGAGGGGCAGGGACTTCTGGGAACTGAATTAAGAAGGCAGGTGGAGTGGTCAGGAGACAGAGGAGGTGGGGAAGGTTGGGTTAAGGTCAATGTTAGACCTCTCCCTCCCCTTTCACCATACTGTGAACTCAAGGAAGCAAGCAGTACCACCCTCTCTCTGATTCAATCTGACCCTAGACCCAGGTTGGGTTTTATGACCTACTTTAGTCAGAAGTCATTACCATTAAGAGTATTTATCATCATTAGTACTGGAATTAATTCGGGAAGGGGGGAGTGCAGGGAGGTGGGGAGGGAATGGCAAAAGGGTTTTGAACTCTCCTGCTGGGCCCAAATAGAAATAGTTTTTGTGTTCCCTACCTCAAGGCTCTCATGAATCTGAGTAACTGCAAGTCAGGGACATTGAGGAAAGTCTTTTTCTGAGGCAAAAACGAGCTATTCCCTCCCAGCTCCTCCCCCCCTAAAAAAAAAACTTGTTCAGGTAGCATGGTATAGAAAGAACCTTAGACTGTCAGTCAGGAGACCTGGATTCTAATTCCTGTTCTGTCTCTATAGGTGAGTGACTTAGACGTAACCCTTCTACTGTCTTAGCTTCAGTTTCATCTATAAACTGAGGGGGCATGAGTAAACTAAATTACTTCCTAAAAGCCTTGCCAGGCAGAGAGCACCTCAGAGGGACCAGCCTATTACAAGTTTCTAGAAGGCCAGATCCAATACCCATGGGCTGAGGGTCTGACCCCTCTTCCAGAAGGGAGCCTCCAGTATTTGAAGACAGCTATCGAGTGAGTCTGCTTTACTCCTTGATAAAAGCTGAGCAGTTCTCAGCAACACAATGGTCTAAGACAATTCCAAAAGATTCACGATGGAAAATGCTATCCACATCCAGAGCAAGAACTGGAGAGTCAGAACACAGAATAAAACAGACTATTTTCTCTTTTGTTACGTTTTGGTTTGGTTTGGTTTTTCTCATGGTCTCTCCCATTAGTTTTAATTCTTCTATGCAATATGTCTAATATGAAAACGTGTTTAATAAGAATGTATGTGTAGAACCCATATAAGAGTGAATGATGTCTGGGGGGAGGGAGGGGGAGAAAATTTAAAACTTATGGAAGTGATTGTTGAAAACTGAAAACAAATAAATTCATTATTTTTTAAAACTAAATAAATAAATAAACCCTGAGCAGCTGGGAAGCATAGTGGATTGGGACTGGGAGTCAGGAAGACTTGAGTCTGAATCCTGACTTAGTTACTTACTAGCTGTGAGACCTTGAGCAAGTCACGCAAACTCTTTGTCTAATTGGATGCCTTTAATTCTTTGCACTTCTAGAACGAAGTCAAATGACAGGGAAAAGGGAACCCTTGCTTTGCTCCTGTAATCATGGGGAGTTTTTACTGTTTCTCCTGTATAAAGTGCTATCTGTTGGTTTTCTATAAATATTTTTCACTTTAAGGTTTTTTATATATGTGCTACAGGGAGTTCTGAGGTTTTTTTTAGCATAAATAAGTATTGTGCTTTTTTGAAGTTTTTCTCTGCCTTTATTGGTACAATTATAGTGTTTTTAATATGATTGATTGTACTAACAGTTTTCCTTATGTTGAATGTTATACTTGTATCCTTAGTATAAATCCAACTTGGATGTGGTGAATATTTTTTTGATATATTATGGTAGCCCTTTTTTCATGTCATTGCTCTTTCCCCGTTCTCCATCTACCTAACTACTCTTTCTCAGTCTCCTTGAATGGATCTTCCATTTAGGTGGCTACCGTTAACTGTGGATGTCCCTCAGGGTTCTGTCCTAGGCTTTCTTTTCTTCTTTCTCTATACTATTTTGCTTTGTATATCGCACTAGCATCCATGGACCTGTGATCATCTTTATGCTGGTGATTCTCTGCTCTGCTTGGCCAGTCCTAACGTCCAGTCTCACATCTCCAGATGACTACTGGACATTTTGAACTGGATGTCCCATTTGTCTCTTAAACTCAGCATGTCCAAAACCAAACTCGTTATCCCTCTGACTCCAATCCCTCCCCTTTTCCTCACTTGCCTGTTATCATTAAGGGTATCACCATCCTCCCAGTCACATAGGCTTCCTCACTCCACAAGTTCTATAAACATTGCTGGAGTTCAACAGGAGTGCACTAGAAGGCTCAAGGAATGATGTCATTAACAGACTGGAGGCCCAGTGACAGAAGAAGAAGGAGGAGGAGGAGGAGGAGAAGAAGAAGAACAAGAGGAGACATGATAATATTCCAGTTCTTTAAGGGTTATGAAGTACTTCGTACCTATTATGCTGTTTAAACTTCATTAGACCCCTAGTCATATGAAAATTTTAAAAGAATAACATTGATATCTTCATACAAGTCATTGAAAAGAAAAGTCAATAACCCAAGACAAAGACTGATTCCTCATTCCCTCCACGGGAGATCTTCTTCCAAGCTGGTGTAGAGTAACAGCTATTCAACTGGTTTAACATTCACCTAATTACACTATCGTGTAGTTCCCATCATTCTAGCCTGAGAGACTCAGCAAACACTTGGCTAAAATCTTGGCAAACTTTATCTATAACATTCCACTGAACTATTGATATAGTAACCTTGACAACAGAGAAAGTCAGGCTCATCTGATGATACCTTTTCTGCTGAAACCATCCTGGCTTGTTGTGGTCCCAGCTTCCCTTTCTAGGTATTCACTATCCATTTTTTCAATAATCCCTTCTAGAATTCTGCCGAGATCAGAGTCAAGGTCATTGATGATTCTGTCTCCTTCCTATTTTTGAAAAATCAGGGCATTCATTTTTCTCTGGTCTTGTCAAACTGTCCCCATGCTTCACAGCCTTCCAATCTCGTCGAAACACACCCGATAGCAAGAAAAGCTCCAAATGGACACATGACCTAGAAATAAAAGGTCACATCATAACCAGATAAAAAGGGTGAAGAAGAACTTACCTTTCGGATCTAAGGAAAGAGGAAGAGTTCGTGACCAAAAAAGGGACAGAGAGGATCACAGAAGAGAAAATTTTGATTACATAAAAATCAAAACAAATTGCACAAATCCAGGGCAACTAAGATTAGGAAAAAAATCTTTGCTATAAGTTTTTTCAGACAAAGGTCTCGTCTCCAAAATGTATAAGGAACTGGTTCAACTTATAAGAATAAGAACCATTTTCTAATTGGTAAAATGGTCAAAGGATATTAAGAAGCAGTTTTTAAGGGGGAAAAAAATCTAAGCTATCTATAATCATACAAAAAAAATGCTCCAAAACACTATTGAAACAACATTGAAGTTCCACCTCATATCCTTCAGATTGGCAAAGTTGACAGAAAAGAACATGACGGATGTTGGAGGGGCTTCAGGAAAATGAGTTCCTTGATGTACTGTTGATGAAGCTGTGAACTGTTCTAGCCATTCTGGAAAGCAACTTGGAACTGTGCCTCAAAAGTTGCTGTGCATAACCTTTAACCCACATATAATACTACTAGTCTTATACTTCAAAGAGATCAAAGAAAAAGGAAAAGATCCTGGGTCAAAGGGTATGTTATACATATATAATAATGCAAAACACATTTCCAAATTAATTATGTTGAGAAAGAAAACACTAACAAAAAAACCAAATGAGAAAAATAAAGTTTTTAAAAAAGTATGCTTCAATCCACATTCAGACTCCATCAGTTCTTTCTCTGGAAGTAGATAGAATATTTCATCATAAATCCTTTGGAATTGTATTGGATCATTGTATTGCGGAGGACAGCTAAGTCATTCACAGCTGATCGTTGCACGATATTGCTTGTACTGTGTACAGTGTTCTCCTGGTTCTGCTCGTTTTACTTTGTATCAGTCCATATATGTCTTTTCAGGTTTTTCTGAGAACATCTCAGTCATCGTTACTTATATCACAATAGTATCCCATAACATTCATATACCACAACTTGTTCAGTCATTCCCTAATTGATGGGCATCCCCTCAATTTCCAATTCTTTGCCACCTCTGAAAGAGCTGCTATAAATATTTGTGTACATATAGGTCCTGATGCAAACCTAGTAGTGGTATTGCTGGGTCAAAGGGTATGCATGGGTTTTATAGCCCTTTGGGCGTAGTTCCAAATTGCTCTATAGAATAATTAAATCTGTTCACAATCCCACTGATAATGCATTAATGCCTCGATTTTCCCACATCCCCTCCAACATTTTCACTTTCCTTTTCTGTCATATTAGCCAAACTGATAGGTGTGAAGTGGTACCTGAGTTATTTTAATTTGTATTTCTCTAATCAATAATGACTTAGATTATTTTTTCATATGACTTTAACTTTGATTATTTCATTTGAAAGCTGCTTGTTCATATCCTTTGACCATTTGTCCATTGGGGAATGGCTCTTATTTTTATAAATTTGACTCAAATTCTCTATGTATTTGAGAAATGAGGCCTTCATCAGAGAAACTTGCTGTAAATTTTTTTTCGCAATTATGATTACTGTGTATTTCTATAGGGATGCTTTTAAAACAAAGAAATGAATATCATTAAAATAGTTACCTTTGAAAGATTTATGAACTCTGATAAACAATAATGATTCCAAAGGAAAGGGATGGAGAATGCCACAATCCATCTGTCAAAGAGGATGAATCAATATGGATACAGAAGACACATAATTCTGGACACAGCCAACATGGGAATTTGTTTTTCTTTACTATATGTACTTTTTTTTTTTTTTTAATAATGGTCTCCTTTTCTCCTTTTTTCATTGTGGGGGGAGAAGAGACTGAGAGGACATAATAAATGCTTGATGATTTTTAAAAATCCTTGATAGTAGCTCAGCAATAACACATAAAAGGGTGTTCAAGTGGATCGGGTGACTTGAATTTATCCAGGATGGCTAAAGGGTTCTCATACTATGCCCTCTTTTATATCAGGCTTTAAATCCCTCCGAGTCATTTCTGTTCCATCTTTCTAGTCATTCTCCTTCAGCAAAAGAGCAGTCAATAAAAATTGATCTCTTCTACCTTCTTTTGGTCACCAGTTATCACCATCCCATCCGCCTTGAGCTGAGGTGCTCTCCTTTCTTTGCTCTTCATCTTTTTCTCCAATGCTTAGTTCCTCCTTAGCTTTTACCACCCCCTGCTCATTCTGAGCTTTAACACTCCTGGCGATTTTCTTGCATGCCTTTATCTTCATCTTCTGGCCCCTGCCTGTGATTCCATCTGCTCTACCAGTGGTTTTCAAAACATAACCCAAGGCCCCCTGTCATTCATTCATTCATTTCTTTATTTGTTATTGAATTTATTATAAAAATAGTCCAAGAACTATTTTTATAGTAATACTAATTTGCTTATTAAGATATTCCCTTCCCCAACTACATGTCTGTGTGAGAGTGAGTTTTCTTCATAGACTTCAAAATAATTATGGGTTAAAATTCTAGAGGAAAGGTCAGAGAATTTTTCCCTTTACAATAACCAGTCCCAACAGATTGAGTGCAGAAGCAGATATGAGAACCCAGCTGTTTTCTATTAAGCCAGACTTTAAAGAGATTTGAAAAAAATTTTAAAAACAATACCATTCTTCTCACAACTTTTTTCAAAATATGCTTATTTTCATAACAATGTTAGCATGTAATAAATTTATTTTTCTTATTTCAAACGAGTTAATAAATACACTTTTACAAGATAATAATAGGTAAATGTCAACAGGTAGAACCTACATGATTTTTATGAGTGTAAAGGGGTCTTGAGACCAAAATGTTTAAGAATTACTTCTCTATACATATCTTTTTTAAAACATCATTGCTAGTTGATGAATTTTCTGTGCATCAAATGGTTTCTTCTGACATTTCCTGTGCTTCCTCCTCATTCAAATTGCTTCCAGAATTTCATTATTGAGAATTCCCCATCCTGACTTTTCAAACAGAATTTTAATCCATGGGATTCTATCTTTCCAATCTCTCTTTATGGAGTCTGCCTCAAGGTTCTCCAGCATTTTGTCATCATTGGATTATAGATTCAGAACTGGAAGGGACTTTAGAGCCCTCAAGACTGACCTCTTCATTTTAAGGGGGAGAAAACTGAGGCACAGAGAGCTTCTGTGATTTGTCAAGGGCCATACTAAACATTAGAGGAAGGATTTAAACCTAGGTCTCCTGGACTTTATGTCCAATACCCTATCCACTACATTATCCTGCCTCAAAAATAGTTTTGCAGCAGTTCAGAAGAGGGAGAAGGATCTTCTAGCTGGGATAATCAGTGAAGGCATCAGGAGTCTGAGTTCAAATCCCAGCTCTGATACTAGACCTGTGACTGTAGTCAAATCACTTCATAAAATTTTAGAATCTCAGAGTTTAGGGAACTTTGAGGTCAATGAATCCAACCCGTTCATTTTACAGACCAGGCAATGAAGGCATAGAGTTGATAGGTGCCTTGCTCAGAGTTGCACAGCCAGTAAGTCTAAGCAGGATTTGAATTCAGGTCTTCCTGACTATGAAGTTCAGTTTCCAACTATTGTACCATGCTATATCTCCTCTAAGGAAAAAAAAATAGCCAGTGACTTTAAAATGGGTTTGCTGAAAGTGTACCTACTGAATCAGAGTTCACACCCGTGATGTTGACATATTGTGGGGCTCTCACATAGGCTTCTGGGAGGTGTAATCCAAAGGGAAATGCTTTGTAAGAACATGGGATCCAAGGAGCTATTCTCTCTTACATATACAGTAATGCCTAGGCATTGAGGTGTTCAGGTGCAGCCCTTTGACTGAATCAAAGGCCACACTTGAGGACCTAGAGGGCCACATGTGACCTTGAGGCTGCAGGTTCCCTACCCCTGCTAGTTAAAGATTGACACTTAGAAGTGGATAAGTAGCAGCATTTCTGGGGAAGGAGAGAAGACTTAGGTAAACATTGCTTATCCCCAATAGGCCTCATCTGGTATACCTGCTGGAAAGCACTCAGGACTCCTAAACACCCAGTATGAAACTTCTAGAATCTGATTCCATCTCCATAAGGGTAAATCTCTTAACAATAATGCATTTTCTGGGACTTGTGTCGGATGAAACTGCCCAGATTTTACTTTCTAGAGGAAACTAAAATCTAGGTGGTACAGTGGACAGAGTCAGGTCCTTAAACACCTTTACTCCACCTTGCCATCCTCTTAAGCTATCATGTTATATCTCCTTCTTTCACAGTCAAAATCATTGCCTCTACTTCCTCAAACTCCTATTTACTTCTCAATCTCTTAACTGCTCTCTCCAAGGTGACCAAAACTCTCTAATTGTTCAATCTAATTAATGGCCTTTTTATGGTCATCCACATCCTACTTGACTTCTATGTGACTTTTGACTTTATCAGACATTTACAGGATACTCTTTCCTCCCTTGGCATTTATGACACTGCTATCTCCCAGTTGTCTCTTGTAGCAGACGGCCCGTGTCCCCACACGGCTCGGTGATGTGGTGAAGAAGAAAGACACAGGAGGCGGGAGAAGATAGACCAACTCCATTTATTGATCTGAGGGTCCGGGTATTTATAGACAGAAACTGCAAGCCTAGGTGACATTCTGCTTGTCTCCTGTCCTAGTGATTTAATCAGTCTTATCTGAAAGACTGTGAGCCTAGAGGGCATCTGTTTTACATATCCCTTGTTTTCTGTAATTCTCTTGTTTGTCTCAGAGAGACAGCAACGTCTGGGGGGCGTGGAGAGCCGTTCCGGATGATAATGAGCACAGTCTCAAAGAACAGTTTCCCTGAAGGTCTATCCTGATCTTGTCAACTGCACTCCACCCTGGCCCTCAACAGTCTCCATCTGTCTGAGAGTTGTTTCTCACTCTTCTTGGCTAGATCATCATCCATTTCCTATCCCCTAACTACAGTGTTCCAAGCCCTTCTCTCCATATCTCTTCTCTCTCTTCCTCTTCCTTCCTCTCTGCTACTTTCTTCTCTCCCCCATCTCTCCTTTCCTCTTTTCTCCCCTCATTTCTTCTCTCCTCTTCTTTCCCCTCCTCTCATCTTCTCTCCTCTCTTTCCTTCTCCTCTCCTCCTCCCTCATCTCTCCTCTCCTTTCTTCTCTCCTTATTTCTCCTCTTCTCTCCCTTCATGTCTCTTCTCTTCTCTATTTGATCTCTTTTTTATCTCTTCTGTTTCACTTTGTTCAATTATCATCTCTATGAATGTCTCCCCAAAGTAGGTATCCAGCCCCAGTAGCTCTCTGGAAACTTGTCTGACATTACAAATGACCTGAATGTCCTACCAACACCTCAACCTCTGCATGTCCAAAATGGAGCTTGTTGTCTTGCCCCTCAAACCTACTCTTCCTCCAGAATTCCTCATTTTGGTAAGGGCAGGGGAGAGCCACTGTCGTTCCAATTACTTAGGTTTGAAACTTCAGAATCATCTTTAACTATTCTTTTCTCTTACCTCTCATACTCAAATCAGTTGACGAATCTTGTCATTTCCACCTTCATGGCATCTCCCAAATTTTTCGCCTTCTCTCCTCATACAACCATTTCTCTAGGTCCAGAGTATCCTAATAGTACTATAGTATAGTGCAATAGTATCCTAATTGGTCCCCCTGACTCCAGTTTCTCCCCTCTCTGATCCATTGTCTCCACAATGGACAAACTTATCCTCAAGTACATATCTGATCATATCAGCCCTCTTCACAAAACCTTATTGATGTGTCCAAAATCAATGTGATTAATCTGTCCTCAGTCTCTCAGAATCCTCTGCTTCCTTCAAGGCTCAGCTCAATGGGTCATCTCCTGTGATACCTGGGTTTTGGTGAAATACAACTAGAAGGAGAGATTGCCATCAGGCTGAATAGTTTATAGTTTATCCTAGAGGCTTTGGGAGCCATAGAAGGTTTTAAAACAAGAGAATCACATGGTCAGACCTATGCCTTAACAGTATTATTTTAATAACTATTTCAAGGCTGACTTTCAAGATGCTGAAGGCAGGATACTGAACTTGCAAGATACTGACCTAGTGAGGAAGCTGTTACAACAGTCCAAGGGAGAGATGATAAGGACCTGAATGGGGATGGTGGAAGTGTGAATGGAGAGAAGAAGACAGATATGAGAGATACTGTAGAGGAAGAATTGAAAAAATATAGCAATTGATTGGATTGGGATGGGGATGTCTAGCAAGATGTTAGAGTTAAGGTTTGGAGACTGAATGACCGGGAAGATAGTGGTGCCATTAATAGACAGGGAAGTTGAGAGGAGGGGCAGACTTGGGGATGGCCAATGACTAGTACAGTTTTTGGTATGTTGAACTTGAGGTGCTGGCAAAATATTCCGTTGGAGATGTCCAGCAGGCAGTTGTTGAGATGACATTAGAGATCAAGACACAAATTGGTGCTAGATATATAAATTTAGGAGAAATCTGCCCTGAAATGAGTCAAAACCAGTAAAGGAGTTAAATGACTAAGAAATAGCATAGAGAAGAAAAGAAGACCAAAACAGAAGCTTGGGAACATCCATTTTTAGGGGGTTGATGAATCAGAGTTATACACATTTTTTGCATGTAGTCTCCCTTGTTAGAATGTGGGCTCCTTGAGCCCAGGGACCATGTCTTTGTATATGTAACCCTACTGCTTAGCCTAGTAATTGACACCTGATCAGAACTTAATAAATGCTTATTGTCCAATGGAGGACAAGAAAGAAGAGACAAGTGAGAGAATCAGGAGAGAACAGTGCCACAATAGGAAGGAATACCCACAAGAAATGGGGGCTAATCTTCTTAGAAAGGCAAGGACCTAAAATAATTCCAAAGGACACAAGATGGAAATTGCTGTTCACATCCAGAGAAAGAACTATGGAGTTGGAAGGCTGAGTGAAGCAGGCAATTTTCTTTTTTGTTTTGTTTTGTTTCTCTTTCTCATGGTTTCTCCCATTTGTTATTCTTCTATGCAACATGACTAATGTGAAAACATGTTTAATAGGAATGTATATAGAGAGGCCATATCAAATTGTGTGCCATCTTGGGGAGGGAAGGGGAGAAAATTTAAAATTTATGGAAGTGAATGAATAAATTGAAGGAAAAAAAGAAATGGGGCTAATGTTCAAATATTGACAAAAGGTCACAAGGGATAACAACTGAGAGTCAGCAATTAAGAGGTTAACTTTTGAAAAAGTCAATTGAGTAGACTGAGAGCATTGAGGGCAACCGACTAGTGATGAAATTGAGGTAGTCCAGGCACATGGTTCTTCCTTAGAGTTGAGCAGAAGACAAGTAGGAGTGTACTTCCAAACAGTATAACCACAAACACACAAATATACTGCTTAAAACTTGAGAGGCATCATCCCTCTCCCCTCCTATACCACCTCAAGCTCTGGGGAGGGGAAGGGAATAGCTTAGCTCAGTTTCGACACAGACAGTCCCAGTACCAAATCCAAAAATGCCCCCCTGGGGCTCAAGTCCCAGATTCCCTGGTTTTCCAGGGCTCCCATGCCAAGCTGGCTACTGCACAGCCCCACCCAAAATCCTGGCTCTAAGGTTACCTTAGGTCAGACTCTGGTTCCCTGAAGGTCACCTCCAGCACTTAAAACTGACACGGTAGAGGATATGGATAAACACCCCCAGACTCTTTTCTTCAAGTTGGAGTTCAAGGTAAGTAAGCAGAGGAAAAAAGAATCCTTCTCCTCTCACTTGGCTCAGTTCATGGTTTTACTACACAGCTAAAATAAATTTAGAGTGAAGCCAGTTTGTACAATTTTTATGTCTTTCTCTGTCTTCAGTGGCTCAGGAGTACCAGCAGAACAGGAAGATGGCAAAGAGGAAACTGAATCACGGGCTGTTAGAATTTGAAGGGACCTGAAAAGGCATCTCATCCAACCTGGATCCTAACAGGAGCTCCCTCTACAACATTCCTATTTTGTGGTCACCTAGCCTTCAGTTCAAAACCACCAGTGATGGGAAGCTCACTACCTCCTAAGGCAGCTCAATCCATCTAGTTGTTAGGAAGGCTTTAAAGGTTATAATAAGAAGAGACTTAGGACAGAGTGCCTCTGTCTGCCTTCATCCAGTTTACCCTAGCAGTTAAGATCAGTCCAAGATCCCTTTAGGGCTCTACATCTACCAAAAAGCTCAGCATGAGGGTAAATCCTAGGGCAAGGGGGATGGCTATCAGCTAAACAGGTCAATATCCCTTCCTCATAGGAAGGACAGCTTTGCCACTAAGTCTAGGGGTGGGGGTGGGGTGGTGCGACAATGTGTGCATCCAAGTACCAAAAAAAACCCCTTCCTGTGCTATGTGAGCTAAAGCTGGGATTTCTCTCACTTCATCTTGGTCTAGGAAGAATTCTGGGATGGAGAACACATTGGCTAGATATTAACTCCTTCCTTCCAACAGTGGGACCACAAGGACAGGGGAATGGGTAAGAGATGGCACTAGAGCATAGATGCATGGACTCTGCTGTTTATAAGTTCTGGGACCAAGGCAATCACTTTAACTCTATTTTCCCACTTGGACTTTTCTCATCATTTTTCAGCTTTGCCAGTTTTCTGGGCATGAGGTAAAACCTCAGGGTCATTTTAATGTTCATTTCTCTTATTAATATTATTGATTTCAGATATTCCTTCATACAGTTTTAATATAATTTTTCTTTTGGGAACTGCTTGTAGATCATTCTCATCATAAGGTAAAGACCTTATATATTTCTGTTCATTGTCTGCATATCTCGAATATCAGATCATTATCTAAGAAATGTGATACAATGATTTCCCCCCCCATTTGACCTCTTCTATTTTTCTCCTGGTGCATTAATTTTGTTTGTGCAGAAGTTTTCAGATCCTGCATTCTTGAAGGCTCTGTCTTCACAGAAGATTCCTCCCCTTAATCCCTGACGATGCTCCAGGGAAAGAGTTACCCTTTAACACTATAGAAAATGGCCCTTCCTGGCTAATATCATAATCCCCCACCTCTGCTCACAGCCTCCCTATTCCCAAGACCTTTCAGTTCTTCTGACACAATCAGGAAGAGACCCTCTTGTGGGAGCCAGGCTCTTGTCAATACTCTTAGCTTGGTTCCTAATTGAGGGCTCATTTCTACCTACCACAGGTATGGGATGTTTTTATTCCATTGCCTTATTTGTGAGGAGAGACTTTCTTAGAATGTATTCCTTGCAGATCAGGAGATTCTCCTATGTTCTCTGAGTTGATCACCTTCCTCAGTACCAACGTATCACTCACCATAGTTGGGTCAGTGCAAGGAAAGGGAAACCCTGTGATAACCCACTTATTCCAGCCTGGTAGCTCAGACAGAAACATTTCTGACATCTGGGGCTCACCTTTTGGGCCCTGCTGCCTCAGTTAAAGATCACACCAGGCTACCTCTTGGGAATGTCTTTTCTCCAAAACAAGTAGAAACCAATATTTTTTAAATTTTATTTTAATTTAATTTTTTTTCTCCCCAGGCAGAAAGATTTTTCATCTTGGCCATGCCATCAGAGATGACGTATATATATATATATATCGAGGGCTAGCCTAATTGATTGCTGAAAGATACATCACTCAGGCCATGACAGTTCAGGACAACTATTTACTAAGACTTACAGAATTCCATCAGGTGTGATGGAGACTGGTGATGATAAAGACTCAAACCCTTTGGAGCAGGTTGTTGTTTTCTTTCCTGCTCTTTTCTAGGTGGTCCGCCCATCATAGGACCATAAACATAGAGCTGGAAGGGACCATTTTATAAATGAGGAACTGAGGCCAAGACAGGATCACATAGTCAAAAGTCACAAGGTACCAAGTAGGATCACAGATTTGGAGCTGGAAAACAGTCTAACCCTCTACCCCATTTTGCTGTTGAGGAAACTGAGGCACAGAAGGTTAAGAGACTTGCTCTTGGTCTCACAGCTAGTGTCTAAGGCAAATTTGACCCAGGCCTTTCTAATGTAGGAGCCCAGTGTAGCGGCTTGAGGCTTTTTGATCCCTCCTGGAGAAAGAACAATAGATAAAGGCTCCTTTTAACCCCCCAACCCCAATACAGTCAAGGCCACAGTAGCCACACCCTCATTATTATTCCAGAAACCCTCCTTCAGGCTGGGGGAGGGTACAGGGTGTTTTTAGCAGGTCCCAGCCAATCAGCTGGAGCCCAACTGTGGTACCCGACCTTTGGCATTTGAAACTGGGAGGCTCTGCAGGTGGTGGCCAGGGCACTTTGTGGTGTGTGATGTGGGAGGTTTGATTTGGCCCTCATCCCAAGGGTTCAACAACATCCCAGCAGAGGCCAACAACAGCTGCCTCCACACGGGGCCTTGGGCCTCAGCTTGGCCTCTGCTTTGCCTCCCCCACCCCTTACTGCTCTCTAGTGTAAGATATATTGGGCCAGAAATGATTCCATTTGTAGGAAGTATTTCATCGTAGGCTTCCGTGTTCTTCCTGTGCTTCTCCCCAACTCCCATAAATTCCATGCCTTAAAGACCCTCATTTTATAGACGGGGCCCAAAAAAGCTGATGGGATTTTCCCAGGTCAAACAGTTTCCGGTCAACTCAGGGAAATCAAACATATGGTATCATCAGTCAGAGGCAGACCAAATCAGATCAAAAATCTCTTTCCCATCTCAACTTTCATTTTCTCCCAAGGCAACAGGTGCTGATCAAATAACACCTTCCTAAACCAATAGAAATCAGTTTTAGATTTCCTGATGTTTGGGATCAAATTCTGTCTGGTGGGGAAAGAAGAGGGCAGAGAGGAGGGACAAACCATTCTCTAGGTACCTTGGCTACAGGAGCATGAAGGAGGAAGCATAGGATTCTAAGCCGGAGCCAACACCTACACAGACCCCTAAAACCATTCAGAAGCTCAGACTGTAAGGGACCTCAGTGGGAATCTAGTCCAGCTTGGACCTAAATGGGATTCTCCATTATAACACCCTCCACAAGTGGTCATCTGGCTTCTGCTTGCACACCTCCAAGGATGAGGAACTCACTCCTTTCCTAGGCAACCTATTTCACTCTGGGCATAATTCTCATTGTTAGAATACTGTACCCATTATCTTGAGCGGAAATCAGCCTCTTTGCAACTTCCTGCCCAAGGCTCTTAGCTCAGCCCAAGGGCCACCTCCACTGAGAAGGGGCTCCCTAAAAATGACTTTAATGTATTTCATATTTCCCTCAGTGCATATGTTGTTTGCCCCAGAATGTAAGGCCCTTGAGGGGAACTGCTATTTATTCTTTGTTGTTTCGTCCCCATTGCTTAGCACACAGTAGGTATGCAATTAGACGACTTAATTGGTGCTTGCTTGGTAAACTGACTAAGTGGTTCGCGGTCCCACCGCCCACCTCCAGTTGTACAGAACAAGTCCTCTTCTGCGCAATACTAGCTGCCATTTCTCTGCTCTTTTACTGTTTCCAAAGCACTTTCCTCAGACCTCAGTATGAAGCACATGGTATAAGTATGATTATTTCCATTTGACAGATGAGGAAACTGAAGTACCGAGAAGGGAAATGATTTACCAACTAGTAGTCACACAACCCGAAAGTCTGACCGGGAATCCAGGTCTCCTGATTGTAAATTCACGTGCCAACCGCTTCTTCAAATATTTGTTATGTTGTCCTTAGTTCAGGACTGAATTGAGAGTTTTCATTTTTTCTAGGAAACAGAAGAGAAAGTACCCAGTTTCCAATGAACTTTTTCCCACAGAGCAGGGAGGTTGAGAAAAAACAGTTGCCTAAAATAAGACTTTAATGAAAAAATGAAAAAAAAATTAAAACCACTTTTCAGATTAGAATTATCCAGGCTCCTCCCCTCACCATCCCCTCCTTATATCACACTTTCCCTGTTTAAATTGTGACTCAGATTCCTAGCTATATCTAAACATTTTATATATTGTGGCCTATCAATCCTTGAGAGCATGGGAATTAAGGAGGGAGGGAGAAAATGTGAAACTCAAAATTCCTAATGTTAAAAATTGTTTTTACACATAATTGAAAAATAAAATAAAATATATATATTTTTTAAAAAGAGAAGGGGAATAGACAGACATTTCCCCATCTGAGGCCCAGAGAGGGTAAGTGACGGTGTGACGTAGTGGTAAGATCGTTATATTTGGAGTGGAAGTCCTAGGACCAAAGTCTGGCCCTGCTGATGGCTAGCTTTGTAACCTTGGTCAAATCACTTAACCTCTATGAGCCTGTTTCTCTACCTGTAAAATGGGGGAGAGACTACACTTAACTTTCTCTAAGGCATCTCCCAGTTCTATAAGGTCATGCAGTGAGCTAGTGGAAGATGGAATTTGGCAAGAGAAGCCAAGAGTCCTTCTTGACTTTTGACCTCCTAAATCTTCTGCAGCTGATGGGGAGCAGATGGTGAGCCTCAGGCTAGAGTGCCTGGTGATGGAGACAGAAGAGAGCCCCAGGGAGTGGAAACAGAGTAGGAGGAGGTTAATTCAGTCAAGGTCCATCTTCTGGCCTCCAAGATGGATGGATTGAGGCTAAGAGAGCCCCAGGGAGTGGAAACAGAGTAGGAGGAGGTTAATTCAATCAAGGTCCATCTTCTGGCCTCCAAGATGGATGGACTGAGGCTCAGACACCCCAGGGAAAGAGGGAGCCACAGTCATCAAACTGGAGAAGAAAGAGGAACAAACTGAACATGCCCAATTTCAGGGTCCCCCTAGTCTAAAAAGTAGATATGGTCCCTAAAATGCATCCAGGGCAGCTAGGTGGCACCATAGTGCATGGAGCATGGGTCCTGAGTCAGCAAGACTCCTCTTCCTGAGTTCAAATCTGACCTCAGACCCTTGCTAGCTGTGTGACCCTGGGCAAGTCACTCACCCTATTTGCCTCAGTTTTCTCTTCTATAAAATGAACAGGAGAAAGAAATAGCAAACCACTCTAGTATTTTTGACAAGAAAACCCCAAATGGGGTCCCAGAGAGTCAAATCCAACTGTAAGCAACAGAATGCACCTATCCTTTGACCTAGGACATTAGTATCATAACACCAACAAAAAAGGTATTTTACATATTGTAGCATTTTACATTCTTCAAAGAGCTGCCCCATCCACTCTCTAATCAAATCCTCACAAGAGCTCTGTGAAGGAGGCAGGACAGGTATCATTCCCATTTTACAGATGAGGAAAGCTGAGGAAGTCTGAAGAATCTACATGACCTGTCCAAATTCACAATCCACCCTGCTCCTGCACCCTAAAGATCATCAGATTTGTCCATTTGCCCTACAAGCAAACCTTGCTCTTGTGTGGTTTTTCTCAGTTGGAATGTGAACTCTTTGAGATCAAAGACTGTCTACTTTTCTGGTTATATCCTCAGTGTTTAGCACAGTGCTTGATACATAGTAAGTGCTTACTAAATCTTTTTTCACTCACTCACTCACTCACTCACTCACTCATTCATTCATTCATTCACTTATCTAGCCTGTAATGGAGCTTTTACTCTCAGACCCTTCTTCCCTCTGTCCCACTCTCCCCCATAAATCCCTGCTACAAGTCTCTGAGGGGGTTCTGAATATCTTAGGTCAGCAGGGCTGAAAGTAGGATGCAGGTTCTGACAGGAGCATCATGTGCCCAGAGCAAGCACAGAGTGAGGAGGTGACCTATGCTGTGATGTGAAGCCACTGGGAAGGTTGTATGGCACATTGGAAAGAGCCCTAGATTCTAGCAAGATTCTTCTACCATATGCTGTCACCTGGGTAACCTAGATCATGCTCCTTTCCTTTGGGCCTCAGTTTCCTCCTTTGCAAAATGAGAGTTGGATTGGAGGATCTCTAAGGTGCCCCTTATCTGACATTTGTTCTAATTGTAGTGTTGGATGCTTTGCTTGAGGAGATCATGGCTGTCTCCTGATCCTCTTCCAAATTTCTTATTTCTTTAATAAAACTGAGCTTAACACATTCATTTGAAAAAGAAAGAGAGAGGAGGGGGAGGAAGAGAGAGTGTGAGAGATATTGAGAGAGAAGAAGAAGGAGGAGGAGGAGGAGAAGGAAGAGAAGGAGAAGGAAAAGGAGAAGAAGAAGAAGGAAGAGGAGAGGAGAGGGAAGAGGAGGGGAGGGCGCTGGGTGTCCATATAGGAGAAAAGAGAAGAGATCCTGAAAGACACAGATGGACTGGAGCAGAGAGGAGGAATACAATTAGATCCCTTTGAGGAGGTTTTCCAGCGGTAGATAGGAAGGGAGACCATCTATTCCAATTTCCTTATTTTGACGGAGTTGGAAATTGAGTCTCACAGAGGGACAAGTGGTCTCCCAGGGTCACGCTTGCAGTTTGCTGAGGCAGGACTGTAGCCCAGGTCTCCCAAGGCCCATTCCAGGGGCTCCCACTCTCCTTAGGTAAGGCCGGCCTCGCAGATCCCTTGGTATTCTGGGTCATGTCTCTCCCTGGCCCTGTCACATCAGACTGAGTTCTTTCTGGGGAGGCCGCTGTTGCTTGGGACAGCTCCTGTTCCAGCAAGTTAACGAGGGCCTCTCGCTTTCCCCACTGCCCAGTTCGGGCCCCTGCGCCCGCTCTGGACCCTGGCCCCCTCGTTGGGCCCACCCCCTGGGGCGGAGACAAGCGGGCCCGGGGGCGGGGCCGGCCGCCCTTCATCGTCGCTGCCTGACAGCACACTGTGTAGTCTGGGATCAGAGCGGACAGCGCCAGATCGCGGAGCGGACCGGGAGCGAACCCCGGAGCCTCTGATCCCCGCAGCCTATAGCTCTTCTCCCGTCCGGCCCGCGTGATCCCGGGAGCCGCAGGTACAGGGCAGGGATGCCCCCCCTCCATTCCCCTCCGTCCCCTCCCCCCAAGCACAGCGACTTCCACTTCGGGGTGGGCACTTGCAGAAGCTTGGGGGAGGATCGGGCCAAGTCTGGAGATCCCGAGGTGGGGGGTGGGAGGGGGCGGACAGGAGAGTCGGGGTACCCATTCCCCCAAATGTTTCATTCCCTTCGTTCAACTTTCGATGTGTCCTCGCCCCTCCCCACTCCCAGTCCCCGGGGACTCCGAGGAGGGCGCCCCCTCCCCAGCCTAAGCGATGTCCTGACCCCCCGTGGGAGCTCCGGGTCTGGGGAGGTCGAGAGACCTGGCTGGGCTGGAGAGGGGCCGGCCCGAGCCGGAGGCGGCGGCGTGGGGATCTGCGTCTGTGAGTGTGTCCGCGTCCCCGCGTGTCTGAGTGCGTGTGCCAGTGTGGATGAGTGCGTGGCAGGCCGGCCGTGTCGGAGCGCGTGCCGCTCTCCGTGGAAGTCTGGGAGAGTGTGCCGCGTGGTGCCAGTGGCTCGGTGTGAGCACGCCCCCCTGCCCACACAACGGCGCGTTGTCCAGGGGGCCCTCGCTGGACGTGCGGGCGGACGCGTCCCCGTGGCAGGGCAGGGAGACCGGCGTTGGCCAGGAGCCGGGTTTTGGGGGTGCTCCACCGGGCTGGGGCCTGCGGCCAGAGGCCTGCCCAAGCGGTGAGGGCGACAGGCGGAGGGATAAATTTACACCGCGCCTGCCCCCCGGGGCTGTCCGGGCACACCGTGTGCTTCACGCTGGGCTCTTTGCACAGGGTCGGATGGCCTGGGCACCGAGCGCATGCGGTCCTGCCTGCGCCCAGCGCGCATTCCTCAAACGCCGGGTCTCCCACTTTATTCTTGTAACTGAGCGTCTGGGCGCATGTGGGGGAGGGGGTTTGTGGGCGGGGCGGTAGATTTGCATGAGGCCGACCCACCTCCCCTTGTATTGGTCCAGAGTACTGCGTGCGTTTGTTTACCCTGGGGTCCAGGGGAGCAGGGCCTTCTCTGAGTCATGCCCTCTTGCCCCCTGTACCCCACAAACTGTCAGCCTGATCTTAGCTCTGGGGCAAGGGAAGTGCCAAAGGAGCACACACCAGGAAGCAGATTTGGGGTTGGGGGGACAGGTTTGTAGTAGTAATTGTTTTGGGGTTTTTTAAGGGAAGGGTTGGAACAGGATCCAGACAGGGCAAGGGACGGGTATCCAGAAACCTAGTCCAGCCTTCTTTGGTCCCAAAGGTGCAGACCTGCTTCTGCCAAACGTACTCCTTCTTGACCCCAAACCCAGGCCCCTGAAACCCCAATACCACCCTCTTGATTCTGGGCCTAGGAAAAGACTTAAGTGTTTTTCCTAGATCCAGTTCCAAGCTCTGAGTTTGCTCCAGAGATCCATCACTTGTCTTAAGAACTTCTAGCTCTGTTATAGGCACAGAGAAAAGGGGTGCCCCAACAGTCTAATAGAGCCCAAAACCCAGGTATCTGTACTTGTAGCCTCCATAGAGAAAGTCTTCCTTGATCCCCACCCTGGTCCCGTAAGAGTCCTCCTTCACCTCCAAATTTCAGATAGTGATTTGGTTTGCAGCTCTCTAATGTGCTTAGTATATAATGGTGAGAGAGAGAGAGAGAGAGAATGTTGATATAGATATATACACATACATATGGTATCTTATTCGCTTGCTAAATAGTGAAATTCATTGGTAATAGATCTCATTCAAACCTTATATCTCTAGTAGCCAGAATAGTGTTCTATATACAGTAGGTGGTAAATAACTGGTAAATGAATCAGTGGTGTTTCCACACACACACACACACACACACACACACACACACACACACACACACACACACACACACACACACACACACACACTACTATGAACACTTCTCTCCTCTTTCCCCATTGCTTTCTTATGTTCCATTAGGGTGGGAGTAACTTTGAAGCCTGAAAGTTGAGAAAATCAATGCTTTCCACATAGAAGGTACTGAATAAATGTTCACTGAATTTGGTCAGATGAATGAATCATTGATCCTGGAGCCCTTCCATCCCTCCTCCATTTGCTCAGACCTGTATTTGCCTAAGAAGTAGGGAAAACTGAGGAGGAATAGATCCAGACCTCTTCCTAGTCTGAGAGAAACAGAGACCCAGACTGAGGTCCTGATCTCGGCAAGTTCCCAGGCTGGGGAAGAAAGAGGAGACAGGCCTAGTCCCTATCCACAAGGAGTTCTTAATTTGGCTAAGGAGGTCAGTCCCACATACTGAATGGTGAGAGTACAAGACAAAACTGATGGAGGGAAAATATATTCTGCTGCTTTGGCTCAGGAAGAGGACTCAGTGTGAAGGTGAGCTGGGCTGGGGTGAAACATTAGGGGGAAGGTTTCCCAGAGGAGGTGACTTGGATGGGGATGGGGAGGAGGATGGAAGGCTGGACAGAGTCTCTCCCAGCTTCCATATCAAGAATCCGGGTCAGGGACAATGGGAGGTGAGGAAAAGCACTGCAGACAGAAGGCAGAGGTGACAACCTCAGGGAGGCTGGGATAAAACTGGAAATTACGTCAGTGTCAGCAGGTGTGAATCATTTGGGGAGCTGAATGATGCATAGTTTGGGGGGAGAAGAGACAAGCATCCAGGGCAGAGGAGGAAAGGAGGCCAAGCAGAGGGGACAGAAGTGCCCCCAAATGGCTCCTACCTGAAGAGGAGCTTGCTGAGGTAGAAATAGCATTGGGCTTGATGTCAGAGGATCCTAGATCTAGAGGTGAAAGCACCTTCCAGGTCATCTAGTTTAGCCTCCTCATTTTACAGATGAGGAAACTGAGACCCAGAGGGGAAGTGACATGCTTAGGGTCAACACGGTGTCCTTGGCAGAGCCAAGATTAAAACCTGTACTCCAAATTCAGGTTTTTTTCTCGTGAAACAATGTCACTTCTCCACATCATGGAGATCTGGGTTCAGATCCTGAATCTCCCTCTTACTAGTTGCAATCCCTTCCCCTCTGAGGGCCTCAATTTCCTCAACTGTAGAATAAGAGTCAGACTAGATGACCTCTAAAGTCTCTTCCAGCTCCATGTAGATCCATGATCCTTTAATACACCAGATTGCTTCTCAGTCTTGAACTACTGTTCTCCCCTGTGTTGGGAAAGAAAGCTGGAGGTCTGGATATTGTAGGATCTACATATACCTACACTCATTTCGCTGTGTCTTGCTGTGGGTAATCAGTTACTAGATGATATTTGAAAATGCAGGAAAGGGATCCAACTACGAAGGAGAAAAGCCATTCCAAAGGGAAAGAGTGAGGCCAGACAGGAGGTCTGCCTTTGTGGGATCTGGGATCTTTATTTGGGGGTAAAGAATAATAAATATATAAATGAATGAATGAATAAAGAATAATAAAGAGACTGGGGTGGGGCCTCCATGGAGAGGCTTTGAAAGCCAGACTGTAGACTCCATAAGGGTGAAACTGAGAAAACCCTGTGAGGCAGAAGATTAGGTTTTCTTCTTGGCTTAGCTGCTGACTCACTGTGTGACCTTGACCAAGTCTCTTTCCTGTTTGAAATAAAAAGATTGGATTATAGGATTCAGTCTGGGAGATTGCCCTTCTAATTTTGACATTCTCTGGTCTCTATTCTAAGATCTCATCTGCTTCTAGCATCCCTGTGTTCTGGGCTATCAGAGAAGAGACGAGAGGAGACAAGAGCTAAGGGACCCCAGACTCACAGAAGTTGGTAGGCATCTTTGGCATTAACTAGTATAACCCATTCTTAAAGAGGAATTCCTTCCACAATATGCCAGCACCAGGATCAACTCTTTTTCCTCTCTAGCCTGGCTCCCCCAAGCCCCAGGAATCTCTGGGAACTTGGGTTTCACGTTTCTGTCCTGCTGATTGCATATTAATGTCAGATGTTATGGTGATGAGCTCTCTATCAAACCCCCTCCCCCTAATCTGCGCAGCATGACTCATCTGTTGTAGCCTACAAAGTAGGCAGAACAGGGGATGATATCCCCATTTTAAAGTTAGAGAAACCAAGGACTGGAAAAAGAGCTGGGGTCAGAGTGGGAACTGTGTTCATGTGATTTAGAACTGGAAAAGGCCCGAGAGGTCGTCTGGGGCTGCCCCCTTGTTTGCTGGATCAGGGAACTGATGCCCAAAGAGGCTAATCCACTTCTCCAAGGTCAAGTTTGTGTACATGGGAAGGAGCCGAGCTGGGATTCCAAGCTGGGTCTTCATCTAAGAAAATGAGGGGGTTGAACTGGATAACCTTTCCAGCTTAAATCCATGATCCCATGAGCTTCTGACTCAACTCCAGGGTGCTCTTTCCCCTGTGGCCATGCTGCGTCTTGGAGCCCATCCTAGCTCAGGCTGTAATTAGGTGGTTAATTAATGTTGGGTGGTGGGAATGCTGCTTAGCCTCTAAGAGGAACCTGTGTGGGTCCAACCAGTCGAGGCTGTTTGTTTTTTTCTCTTTGAGCCTGGCTCACTTGTTCCCTCTCTGGCTCCTGATCATCCTGGAAGGCCTCCTTCTTCCCCCCCCCACACCAAGTTGAGACCTTCCTCCTTCCCTCACAGGCCCCCTTGACCTCTTGCCTTTGTTCCCCACCCCATCCAGGTCTGTGAAGGGGACAAACCCTCCAGGGCACCCCTAGCCCAAATCCTGGCTTTCTTCTCTGCCAGGAGTCCGGCTGTCCAAATATTTGGCCCATCTCCGGGGGATCCCAGGGTCAAGGGGGTGATTGCCTGAGAACTGGGCTCTCCCAAGGCCTGGGCGCCTGGGTCCCTGGCCAGGCATCCCCTCCCTGCAGAAGTGGGGAGCGGGGGAGCTGCAGGCATGTGATACCTCATTTCCCCATGGGGCCTAGGCAAAATAACTTCCCCTGTCTCTGTAGGGGTTCTCTGGAGTTCATGCTGTGAGCTTAGATTCTTTTATTTCAAAGGGGGAGGCCTTTGCTGGACTGTGAGTTTGAACATTTTAATCCCCTCATCCAAGTCTCTTGAAGGTTTCCCTTCAGTCTGGAACTATTTCCCCAGCCAGAGCTGTGAGCTTTTGTGGAGGTATTGCAGTCCCATCTGTACAGCAATCAACCATTTCTAAAGGGCTATCCCATTCATTATCCCACTTGATCCTCAGTGAAGCCTGGAAAGCAGGGCAGGGATTACCTTCCTCTGGTTTTGTGGGAGGCTCAGAGGTCCCGCAGGAGGGAGAGGCCTGAATCCAGGGTTCTTGACTTCCTGGGGGTCTCCTGTACCACTCTGCCTCTAAGATGTGGGTATCAGGGACAGAACAAAAAGGGCTTTCTGGTCTACCTGTGGGAACAGGCCCTAGTAGGGGACAACTATAGTTCTACAAAGTTTCCTCTAAATTTCCTACTCCCTCCAATCCTGAGCAGATTTAAGGGAGAACATCTGCCCAGGGAGAGAGAGGCATCAGGAGATCAGGGGAGCTTATCCTCAAAGCAGAGGAGGGGATTAGAACCCCCAAGGCACCCAGAGGCCAGCCTCCCTGCATCCCTGTGTCCACCCCCTCACCTAGCTGTGTTCTCCCTGCAAGATCAAAGGATTTAGAGTGGAAGAGACCTTTGAGATCATCCAGTCTAATCCCCTCCTTTTATAGATGAGGTAATTGAGGCCCAGCTGGAGGAAGGGGCTCACCCAGGGTCACCCAGCTAGCATGTGGCAGAGGTGGAATTCAAGCCAGCTCCAAATCTCATGCTCTATCTACCCCCCAATACATGCTCAGTTCTGAGGGAAGAACTTCCCCTCCCCCCACAATGACTGAGGCACATGCCTGGACTAGAGGGGGGAGGGTCAATTTTGTGGTTCAAACTGAAAAACAAGTATCTAAAGGCCCAGTCCCTTAGCTTGGACCACCTCTTTGCCCAATCAGGTAGAGGGGAGAGACAGCAAAGCAGTGCACAGCCTTGGTGATAACTATGATGGCCCCGGTGCTGGAGCAGTGACAGGGGTATGAGTGAGCATGTCACCCTGGGCTCAAGAAACTTCACTAAGTCCCTACTACCCACCAGATCAAGTCCAGGTTTCACAGCCTGGCATTGGAGGCCTGACCAGCTTCTCCAACATCCCATCAGGCAGGCTGGTCCTGTTAAGAACACCTTCCCTCCTTTCTACTTCTCCAAGGTCTTACTCAAGACCCACCTCCTATGGGAAGCCTTTCCCAACAACTAGCATAGTAGAGTAGAAAGAAAGTTGAATTGGGAGGCTCTGAGTTCAAATCCCACACGGATGCACATCACATGGGTGATACTGGACAAGTCACTTCCCCCATATGGACTTGTTTCTTCATCCATAAAATGAGGGACTTAGACTCTGTGGCCTCTAAGGTCCCTTCTAATCCAAAAGTTATGACCCTGTGAACCCCACTCAACAGGAATTGTTCCTACTCTGACCTATCACAAAACTCACTGTGCCCTCCTAGGGTTCTTAGCCCAAATGGTCTAGTATTTTTACGTTCCTTAAAGATCCCCTTTGCACGTGGCTCCACATAGTGTAGGTGTCTTGGATGATTCTGCTTCAGTTTCTTCATATGCAAAATGAGGAGACTGGAAGCCCTGACTTCTCAGGTCCTCCCTGCTGTAGATCTAGGATCTGGTATTGCTGTTCAGTTTGTCTTGTTCCCCCTGAAAACACCTGGGGCATTTCTTCTGTTCTTTTTTCCCTTTTTCATCTGCTGAATCCCTACTTGTCCTGGAAGACCCAGTTCGAATGGCAGTTCCTCCAAGATGCCTTCCTTGATCCCCTGGCCAAAAGTAAGCCGTGCTTGTTCGTGTCTCTCAAATGCTCTCAGAGGATAATCACAGGACCATAGACCTTGGGGCTGGAAGGGACAATGCAAGCCATTCAGACCAACTGCCTTATTTTCAACATGAGGAAACTGAGGCATGTGCACTGCTGAAAATTACAGTTATGGGTTAATTTGTATTATCGCCCTAACAGCATCATCTCCCATTCTATAGCACACAAAGGTTTGCAAAGTGCCTTCCTCACAACAACCCAAATTGCAGATGTCTTCATACCCATCCTATAGATGGGGAAAGGCAGCAGGGTGGCACAGTGGATATACTGCTGGGCCTGGAGTGAGAAAGACTCATCTTCCTGAGCTCAGCTATGCCCTCAGACATTTACTAGCTGTGTGACCCTGAGCAAGTCACTTAACCCTGTTTGCCTCGGTTTCCTCATCTGTCAAATGAGCTGGAGAAGCAAATAGCAAACTGCTCCATTATCTTTGCCAAGAGACCCTCCCAATGGGGTCACAAAGAGTCAGACACAATTGAACAACAACTAAATGAGGAAACAGATTTGAAGAGTGATATTATATTGCCCCAGCCATGAAACTACAAAGAATTAGGCCAAGAGCTTGAGGCCAAGTCTTCTGACTCCAAAGGCAGAGCTCTTTTCACCCTGCTTTCTCTCCCCTATTTGAAGTAAGCCCAATGAGGGCAGAAACTCTGTCTTATCTGGACTTTTTACCTCCTGGCACAGAGCCCAGCTCTCTGCCCATACACAGCAGCTGCTTCAGAGCAGAGTTTGGGAGACAGACTAAATGTTCCGGTGTGGAGAAGAGAGGGTGGGACCTCCTAGTGGATCTCTCTTCCCCTCTCCCAGCCCTGGGGCGAGCCTTACCTTTGTCCTCTGTCTCCTCCTGTTCCCAGGACAACTAGACCTACTGTGTTCCTTTTACAAAAGTGTATACAAAAAGACCTTTGTTAAATAAAGGCTTCTCTCCCCATTCCCAGAGAAGTGGGGTCTCCATCTCTGGTGGCAGATTTACTTCTTTCCCGACCAG